>NC_056604.1:16749172-16934843 GCF_018340385.1 Cyprinus carpio | reverse complement strand
TCAAGCCTCCCTGTTTTCATCCAAAATATCTTAAATGGTGTTCTGAAGATGAATGAAGCTTGTTCGGGTTTGGAATGACATGGGGGTAAGTGATAATGAACAATTGTCATTTGGGATGGAGTAACCCTTATGTAAGTAGAATTAAACAGGGAAACAAATTTCACTCCCATTGCCTAATGGGATAGTAAAGCTCTGGCACCTCAGAATCGTCAGAAGTAGTAGAAGGTCAATCCAGGTACTGTTCCATTTGCTGTTTTAAATTAAACACAGTGAATTCACACATATCTAATTTTCACCTGCTTTATTACTTACTATATTATGGTTTGTTCAGTGTCTTCAGTTCTTCTAAAACTACAGAAATACTGTCGATATATGGGAAAAAACAATGAGTCCTTCACCAATATACCCTCACCCAGCTTCCTATTCAATAGAAATAGGCAAAAACACTTAACATAAAAGAAAACCACCTCTTCAAACATTTTAATGAATCTTCAAAAAGGACTTACCTGTGAGGTAGCAGAACTCTGGAACAAGCATGGCAGGTCCCGGGCGGAGGCCGACTGATGGCCCAGTCTCTTCACATGATAACCAGAAGAACCTTGGTTGCATCTGGTTATGTCCAGACCATATTGCTGGAGAGGAGGGAAATAAATTGAGCGTGACAGTAAAATTCTGCAACTAAGTGTCAAAAATAATTACCTGTCTCATTAAGTTACCGTTTTGAAGGTAGTTCTTGGAATGAGATTTCTGTATCTCCCTTCCTTAAATGTGTTGTTGGGTGTATGATCCCAGGCAATGTCATCATCTGTATGTCTTGTTATTGTACCTATACACGATAATGTGGTTACACACCGTGTAGGCCTACTTCACTAATTACATTAATCAACTTTTCCAGATTTAAAAATTTCAAGTAGTAGTAAATCAAAGAAAATGTCACCTATTCATTAAATTGGCAGTAAGTGGGGTCAGTAAAAAAAAAAAAAAAAAAAATTATTCTAAAGGGACCCATTAAATCATTTTAAAAGTAACAGTAAAGACTAGAGCTGCACGATGAATCACATGCGCTATATAATGCGCGTTCTTGTTCAGGTAAAGCGGTTCTGTAATCAGCAGTAAATCTCCATCACGTGCGTGCTCTCACATGGAGCAGCATTATTTACTACACAGAGCTGTTGTTCACTGTCAGCTGCGCAAAATGTGGCAAAATATGATCGTGAACAACGGCTCTGTGTAGTAAATATCGCATGCAATTTATTGTGCAGTCCTAGTAAAGACATTTTTATGTTACATAATGATTTCTAAATGCAAAACAAATGCTTGCATTTCTGAATTTTCTGGTCATCAAAAATAACCTTTTGAAACAAATTCATCACGGTTTTCCAAAAAAAATATTAAGCATCACAGCTGAATTCAACATTGTTTCAGAAACGTTTCTTGAACCAGGGCAAATCAGCATATTAGAATGATTTCTGAAAGTGTCACGTGACACACTGAAGACTGGAGTAATGGCTGCTGAAAATTCAGCTTTTGCCATTATTTTTTATATGATAATTATATTTCACAATAGTACGGTCTCACTATAATATTGCAATCAAATAATGCAAAGTGGGCATTAGAGACAATTAAAACATAAATCTTAACAACCCCAAACTTTGAACCAGGCAGTGTCCATATGGGTAAATGTGTGCTCATTTTACTTAGTCAGAATGATCAGGCCCCACAAGCTCCTTGGTGCAGGCTTCAGGAAGCGCTGGTCTCCACATTGATGCCTCAGACTATACATGAAGTTTCAAGGACTGTCTCACTGCGTAGAACCTTGTGACTTCACATCGGTGCACAGAATAATGCTGGACTCGTACTGAAGGATGGTGGTCACGAATCCAGGCCAACGTCAGGAAGCCTGCAAACAGATTTAGACAGGACTCCAATGTTCAAGCACTTTTTCAACAGAAGGTAAATGTCACACAAAATATTTGTTTCAAAACCTGTGCTGGGGGAATGTTGAACGGATCATCAGGGTTGTAGTAATGACGTACCGAATCTGCTGGCATGTTTAGTATCCTCAGAATCTACAACACAAAAATAACAGGGATGTAAATTCATTACCTTGTAAAAACCACTATTTCAAACAGGAGTGCTATCTGTGATTACCTCCTGAAGAGGAGTTATAAACTGCAAGCACACAGGAGAGGATGGCGGGAGCTCGTTGGTCAGCGTAACCGTGATCTCAACCTTCTCTCCGTTTCTAGTCTCACTGCACAGGACTGTCTCCTACATATAAAACAATTTATCAGTGACAACCCATCAAATCCACACTTCAGAACCTCACTTAAGAGACACTGAAATTATGAGCACTTTGAGGATCTAATACATACAGTATTGTGCAGATTTGTTAGGGGAGGAAGAGAATGGCTCCATCAAAGGTGTGTGCTTTGCCCAGAGTCTCTTCGTGCTGGAAAAAGCAAAGCGGAGCGCAAACGTACTCTGGGACTCCATAGGGTGGCTTGTGAAGTCCACATGGTACTGATACAAAGCCCACCAGAGGTTCGTGAAGCAGGCGCATGAAATTGGCCCCTCAGCTCAATGGCAGTGCCTGAAACACCTGTGGTGACCGGAAGAGTATCAAGTCTAACTTCGCACTACTTGCTACAAACATTAGAACAGGGATATGGGAAATGTACACTAACAATTGAAAGTTTAGTGTCAAAAAAAAAAAAAAAAAACCTTTATTAGTATTTGAAATAAGTCTTTAATGCTCGCCATGGCTGCATTCATTTGTTGCAGTTAAAACTAACATCGTGAAAAAATTACTACTATTATATTTAAAGTGTAATTTATTCCTGTTGATATAAAGCAGAATTTTCAGGCTGCACTTAATTCAGTCTTCAGTGTCACAGTTGATCCTTCAGAAATCATTGTAATATGCTGACTGGTGCTGAAATTGTTTTTTCTGCAGGACTCTTTGATTAGTATAAAGTGTAAAAGGAAGATTTTGTTTTTTGAACATTGAATTTTTGTTTTTTTTCAAATACTCCCACTTAAAGTGTCTAACTTTAATCCCAAATAATAACATCAAAAACTGGAAAATCAAGAGCCAGTGCAACTACCCAGCCAAAAAATTACAAAAGATGCAAAAATCAGTCTTGCTTATTAATATGGTGTTACCTGTTTTGGACTCTTTCACATGTTCCATTAACTGGCGAGTGTGGACACCAAATCATGGAAATCTCTTCTGCGTCCAACCTCTTTCCCCAATCTTTACCTGCTGAAAGCCTGCAGAAATCTGCATCATCGCTACAGGGAGAAAATAAGCAAAAGAGTGAGAAATAGGATGAGGGAATATCATCATATATATGCAACAGTATCCCCCCCAATTGCCTGCTCTAATGCACTTACCTTCTTCAGACATGGCTTCCAGGAGCAGGTTTCTGTCTCCCTCTCCCCACCCAGCTGTCCTTCAGGTGGAGGGGGGGCATAACAGGCTTTGCAGCCTCTTGTGATACAGATGGTTGCTGCAGAGAAATTAGAAAAATAAGTTTATTTCAATTAAGTTTTTATTATATTACTCTTAAACATAAAATATAAACTCACCGCGCCAGGAGCAGCAGGCTCCTGACCGCGACCTCTGCCTCCTCTGGATCTCGCTCTTTGCTCGTCCCGTCATATTGGTGCTGCTTCTCAAATGCTTTGGTTTATGTCAATTCAAAGGTACTGTACACAGGTTAATGATACAACATACACAATATTATAGTTTAATCATTCTACTGTTTGGTGCACAATGTACACGTTCTCAGTATACTTTTTATTTAGCATTTTTTTCCATAGAGTTTTTCTTCTGTGGTAAACAAAAGATTTTTGAAAGAATTACAGCCTCAATTACCATACTTTCTTTCTTTTGAGTGAACAGGTGATTCAGGTGGATGTGTGCCTATAATATTTAATGTTGTAAGTTATGGAAGAATGATAAACCAATCTGAAAGGACACAAGAGTGAGGAAATTTGACTTTTTTGTGTTAACTATGACTTTACAGTTTATTTCATGGCCAACTGAGAGATAAATGCTTAACGTAATTTGCCACCAACAATGAGCTTTGATATATGAAATGTTGAGAAATCTACTATAACGGAGCATTAAAACACGGCTGACCCTCATAGACAACCCCTAGAATCCTGGAAGATTGCTTTTAAACATAATTTCTCCCCGCATACGTGTATTCTTTGGAACAATGAAAATATTTTGTCTGGTAACAATTTTTTTTTTTTTTTTTTTTTTTTTATTGAATGGGTGAATCAAAATATCTTTTTTGTTTCTGATTTGTTCAATGCTGATGGGGAACCCTCTTTCCTTTCCTGACTTTGTGTCTTTGAAAGGTGCAACAATCTCACAACATTGGGAGATATTTTAATAAAGGTGACTAAAGTATTCCTGTCAGTTTAAAAAACTTTGTTTAAGCGCATTTTATGTTATGGCTTTGTAAAACAACTATTTTCCTACACTTGCGTTTAATGGTGTGTTATGTATTAGATAAGAATGCAATACCTTTTTTTTTTAAAATTAGAAATGCTCTTTCTCTTCAAACTCCAGGATGCCCCTCTAAAGCACAATCTAAATGGAGATTTGTTATCCGAACTCTGAATTAAAAACTTATGGACCTGTTTCTCACAGACTATAATCCCCAAGTAAAATTAAAGAAACTCCATTTCAAAATTGCTCAATAGATGTTACCCTTGTAATTTATTTTTGAGCAGATTTTCTGAGAATATATGCCTAATGTGTTCATTTGTAAACCTGATGAAGAATCTATTCTACATCTGTTTTATCTTGCCTATTCTCCAAATCTTTTTTGGTCAGAAGTTACCATGTTAATTTTTTCTTGCTGTAAGAAAATGATATAAATAACAGAATACATTATTTTTGTGTCAGATTTTCATTCCAAGGACATCAATCTGGAGCATATTGTTTTATTGCTTTGTCTTCTGGGTAAATTTCACCTTCATAAAAGCCAGAGCCATCCATTGCAAACCTAACTTTAGAATGTTTTCATCTGAGATAAAGTCCCTTTTTACTTCCTTTAAGAATGTCAAATCCTTTGAACTCAAAGGCTTTAAAAACTTTTAACACTATTGAGTCTATTGTAAGATATCTTTAAATGATTTTTTCTTTCTTGATATTCTTTCAACTGCAATAAAATAAATAAAAAAACATGGCTGACCCATGTTCTTCACGTGTATGGCGCACAACGGCCACGTGAGGGGTTATTCAAATTCCAAGGGTCTATTAATTATGTTTAATTAAAAATTTATTTTACAATAAAACATTTTATACAATGCAATGTGTTTGTTTTTTACTTAAGTTTTCAATCTAAATAAAAAAAACTGCTCTTTCTTTAATTAAAGTTTGTATGAGTTTTCTGACAAGGTGCGCACTTCACACGTGCAAATGATTAACGTTAGGCCCTACAAATACATTATCAAGGAAAAAATTGTAAATGTAAACGTAAATGTCATACATCGTTACAGTGTGACATTATGATAAACAATATTAAACCATATAACTTGGTTACATTACTAAATATTAAATTAGTTAACGTTAATTGTGTCCGTAAGAGATAATTAGCACATGTTTGGCGCGCCAGACCCCGGTGTCTGTAACAAAGTTCTAAAAGACAGAACAAAAGTTTAAAAGCTTAACTTACTCCAATGGCTCGAAAAGATTTATAAAATTTGTCGTAAATACTCGGAAAGTGTTTTGTCATTGTGTACATAACAGTGAAACTTATATAACGTTAATTAACGACTTAATTGGCCAACCGTAACCAGAAAATGACACTTAATTTTGTGGTTTAAGATATTTCACACGGTATTTTCCATTGTTTACAACATAATACACAATTTCACAACTATCAGGAGCAATCAAATAACCAATTATGTATGTATAAAGTCGATGAAAACTTTAGAAATCGACAACCAGCTCTTACCCCTGCCTCGACAAGCGCCAAGTGACATTCAATTAACCCCCAGCTGGCCGTTACCCCGATTTCTTCTGTATCCCTCCGCTGCTAAATACATTTATCATCTAATTTGGTTCATATTTTTTCATTCACAATAATTCATTCCTTACCGTCTTTTCAAGTCGTAATTATTTATTTTGATCAAAAAATGCTTGTTGAAAATGTAATGGAAAAGGATCTTAAGGAAAACTAATTTATTTGGAAGGATACGAAACTACCTGTTACAGGGGTCATCTGGTCCTGTGACTAATTGTATTATAAAGATAGACGTTCACACCAGATGGCGCCCCAAATACACAAAACACAACTGATTGTGTTCCCAGTCAACGCAGAGGAAGTACTGACCAATAAGCATAGAAGCACAGTTAATGGTCGTTGATTGTAGTACAGCTGTAAGATTCAGGTGCTTCACCCAACAGATTTCAGTAGATTGGCCTACAAAATGCCCCTTTTGGTGAGAAAGAAGTTGTACTAACAACGTTTTACTCCCTAGAATAACAATTTGCAATATTCCTTTCATATAAATCATTTACTGTAAATTAAGGGAGGCTTAAGATATGTCACAATGTATAATGTGTGATGTTCCTTTAGTTTAATACGCTGCTGTCTGTTCATGAAAGTTATATCTGGGCAAACAAGATGTAAGCAGCTTTTCATGCTCCTGCAGTGCGAATGTCTGTGTGCATCATCCATCATTTGTTTTGATATAAGCATGATCAGAAAAAGATCTGGGGATGTACAAAAATAAAGCTTTGACACTAAAAATACTGAAAGATTGTTATTTTTTCCTACATTTCGCCATCTTCAAAAAAGAAAACGTCCCAGCAGTATGTATTAGAACAGATCTGCCATTTATCAAGCCACACATTCTTTTGTTTTTGCTGCATTTGCTTGATGCTGCTTTGTGAGATATAGGATTCATGGTTAATAAATGTAGTTGACATAACTGCACATTTGGACCTGATTAATGTTTTTGGATGGAAAATGTGTTCCATGTCAGTGTTTAAAGCTGTTTCTTACTGTATATTTTATTTTTAAGGTGAAGGCCTATTCACACCAAGGATGATAACTATAATGATAATGACACAGAAGCACAACACTGTTGGAATCACTTTCAGTATGATTTTTTTTTCCCATGCTGATGATGATGATAAAAACACTGACCAGACAATCAAGAATCCACACAACTTCAAAGACCTTGAGCATTTTAAAGTGGTAGATGACAAAACAACAGCACACTTATAAGGGAAGTTGTGGCCTAATGGTTAGAGAGTTTGACTCCTAACCCTAAGGTTGTGGGTTTTTGAGTCTCGGGCCGGCATACCACGTCTGAGGTACCCTTAAGCAAGGCACCGAACCCCCAACTGCTCCCCGGGTGCCGCAGCATAAATGGCTGCCCACTGCTGTGTGTGTGTGTGTGTGCACTTTAGATGGGTTAAATGCAGAGCACGAATTCTGAGTATGGGTCTGAGCATGCTGTATATCATGTCACTTTCACATTTTAAAAATTATATCTTACACTGGTGTGGACACTAATATATTTCGTTCTTGGTGTGAACAGGACTTCAGAGCCTATCCCAGCATTCCTAACATTAGGAATTCCTAAGTATAATCAATGGGGAATGATATTGTTTTTAATTTGTTGCAAATATGGGGTTTTATAGCAATTACCATTTCTAGATAAAAGAAACCCCCAAATATTAGAGAATTCAATAAAATTACTTGAATTAAGTTTCACTTTCACCTGATAAATACATTTTCATGCTCAAGTGCTTTACTGAATCTCAACCTCTGCTTTCTTTTTCATAATGGTGTCCATCTGTAGCCCTCCATTTACCATATTGGGCTGTTCTCTCTTTTTTTTGCCTCTCTCAGACTTTGATGAAAGATTAATGATCTTCAAATGTTTTCAAATGTTAAGGATTCTGCAGCATAGCCCCCCCCCCCCCCTCTCTCTCTCTCTCTCTCTCTCCTCTCTCTCCTCTCTCTCTCTCTCTCATAGCCCCCCCCTCCTCTATCAGTTTCAGACTCGCACCCTCATCTTTTTTGACTGGGAACTTGGCACCTTGAAGGGCATTTTTGGAGGCAGATCTACGGTTGACTTTCATGTCAAGATCTAAGAATGATTAGTGATTCAGTCCGGTGGGATTCAGTCAGATAGCAAAATTTCCCACCACTATTTACCTACAACAACAAGATAGACTTAATGTCACAGACTACACAAACACTCACATTTGACAAAGTTACATTGATAGTTCCTTCTTTCTTTCATGACAGTGCAAAGCGCACAAAAGTTGGCAAAAACAAGTTTTGTATAATACAGTTTTTTATGCAAATATGCATGAAAAAGACAGCTTTGATCTCTTGTAATGATTTCTCTTTCATTTGATTTGAGAGAGGAGCCGCTGACATATGGTCCTTGGCTTCAAGTGGCTTTTTATCCTCCAAAAAATAAAAGTATACTGATGGCCCAAGATTAATGCATCTACATTATAACCAGAAGAAGAGATATTAAAAACATAATAAGGGTACATTCATTTATTACACATTAATCTATACACATAGATTAAGAAAGTGTGTAAAAAGGATCACAATACTTTGATTTAAAAACGTAGCAGACATAGTGCACTATATATATATATATATTATATATATATATATATATCTATATATATATATATATATATATCAATTTTCAAAACACAGCAAAGGCAAAAACTTAAAGAGAAGTTGAAATAAAAGAGCTAAGAAGAAAAGCACAGAAGAGAGTGTTTGCTAGCAGCGGTGGGTGTAGAGTAAAGATGCCCCCTGCCTGGTGGGCTGATGAATGCCCCCCAGGCCCCAAACCTGTCCAAGAAATAAATAAAATAAATAAAATTAAATAAAAATAAACCTAAATAGTATATTTCAAAAAAGAATAAAACACAGTATAATAATTTAAATGATTAGTAACAATAGTATATAAATGCTCATAAAATAACTCTGCTAAGGACAGCAAGAGATTGGTTAACATATAGATGTTATTGGTAATCATTTAATTGAAATGAGGTCACATTTTAGCCTGATGTAATGCGTATGGTATCTCATACTGATACAAGTTTATGGTAAAATCCCAGTGTTTGATCATTAGTTGATTGTGATCTATATCTCAATATTATATGTAGTCAGAGGTTACATATAAAATACTTTAAGCTATTAAAGTGATACACACATAGTTCTGCTGTAATTTGTTTCGTAATTAATACCGCCACAATTTCAAGTGAGTTCATCATCCTTTCTCCTTTCCTAATCCATATTAAGTGCAGTGTGATCAAATGCTCCATTGCTTAAATAAGCAAAACATCTAAAAAAAGAGGGAAAAAATCCATGGAAAAGGGGCAGAATTTGCAAGATAAGCCAAATGTTCCTTCCTTTAATCTATAAAAAAATACTAAATTACTGCATTATCTTCATGCTGAACCAGCACTGACCAACATGAAGGGGCTTCTTTGAACTAATAAGTGAAACACAATGGCCTTTGAGATAAAAATCCTCCTAGAAGCTGATTGACTACAATGGACACTCTAAATATGTCCAAGTTCAGTTAATTCACCATGCACTGGTTGAATTAAATGACTCTGCTTTGATGGATGTTAGCGTGACCCTTAAAAGCAAATTTTCTTCTGAAGGTTACTTGTAATGTCACAGTAATTGTAAGGCACCATGTACAAAGAAATGCATTGCTTTCAATACATCACACTACATCTACTGTATGTACTACAGAGAAAAAAATTAATTGTGCATATTATATTTTAAACTCCAGCTTGCAAAATCAGAATTAGCACCATGATATATTACAACACTATTTTGTTTTATTTTTTGTTGCACAAGTTTTGTACCCCGACTGAGTTTGGATGTTAAACTTTATGTCAATTGAGGAATACAGTTATAAAATTACAAAATGGTGTCAAGAACAGTTTTTAATCG
This sequence comes from Cyprinus carpio, assembly GCF_018340385.1. Taxonomy (NCBI): domain Eukaryota; kingdom Metazoa; phylum Chordata; class Actinopteri; order Cypriniformes; family Cyprinidae; genus Cyprinus; species Cyprinus carpio. Next base: position 16,924,866 of record NC_056604.1, on the reverse strand, counting down.
AGATTCACTGACAACATGCAAATTAAAGAACACAGACGCAACATCTCATTTACATATCGACCAACCCAATATACCAAGCGCATCGCATCACATTGTTTAAGGCATGCTTTTTTGGGGCGTTAAATAATGGCACAAATACCAGAATTTTTTGTTGAGCGCAAACGTTAGTAAATCGCGTTGTGTGACTCATTTTAAAACTCTCCTCCCATAAATTTTGCATCTGAAAGGGAAACTCCTACAAATGAATATTCAATAAGGTCAGTTGCAAAAATAACTGTCCATGCCTTTTCAGCGCTAAAAAGCAAACACTTTTGGTTACCAATGCCTTTGTAAAAACTACTCTATTTGCAATTAGAATGAATTAATTTATTTCACAAAAGGTAAACATAATAACGGGATGGTTACTGACTTATATTCAGCTGGTCATGTGGTTTCAACATGGCTGTCACCATGAGGAGACCCTTTCCATGAAAAACAAAAGTAGTTTTTGATAGACTACTTATATGACAGGAGCTTTCGTCTCATCAAAAAAAAAAAAAAAAAAAAAAATATCAAAAGTACTTTAATTTAGGTGCTCAAAACTATCAATTTACATACACTTTTTTTGTGGGGGGATTGCACCTTTAAGAGGCAGCATTAAACAATATTTGAAAGCTATTAGTCTAGGAATTATTTTTAGCTGTTGCTACCATGTCTGCTAGTGTGGTTGCAATACTAACAGCCAGAATGAGGATGAGACTGATCAGTTATGACAGATTTTGACTATCACTGCACATTCAGGGTGTCATTCTTATTAGCAGCACTCAATATAAAGTGAAGAAAGGTAAGGGTGGGGGAAGAGAAACAAGCTGCGCTCGCTGACAGAGCCACACAGTAATCTGTTCCGTGTTATAGCAGCTTCAGACAGCGTCACTTTAGATGTTGTTCCATCTGAGAATATATTTCAGCTAATGAAAATGTCCTGCTGGCTTTTACCACTGGGGGGTGGATTTGCTATGTTAGTTAGCACTGCACTCAGATAAGGCAATTATCAGCCTTTATGTTCTACCCACTGAAATGCTTTTAATCATACGCACAAACAAAAGGCAGGCCTTCTTGCCAAAGTGCACGTTTTCCTCAGCTGTAGATAGATGTGTTTTTCTTGGCACATGCTACTTCCTTCACACTTGATAAAACATATCAAGGCCGGGCAGCACGGTGCCCTTGACTGCTCTGGGTCTGTGGGCATGCAGGAGGGATGGGATGAGAATGGGGGAGCATAAGATAAAGACCATGAAGGTCACCCTGTTATAAGGGGTTCATGGAGGTGCCCTATTTAGGCTGAGCTGAGATCGGTTCTGCTATTATTTAACAATAACTGCTGTTGAAAAACAGGGTAGCTCTGTGTCAGGGAAAAAATGTTTGCCAAAAGGAGAAAATAAGAGGCAAACCTTTTAAAGGGCACCTATTATGCAAAATTCACTTTTACATGGTGTTTGACCATACATGTGTGTTGGCAGTGTGTGAGCAAAACCACCCTAGAATGATAAAAATCCACCTAGTGGTTTTTTTACAATCTCAATATTCATGAGCACTGTCTCAAAACGCCCTGTTCTAAGACTGCTCTCACTGTGACGTAGAATTGAGCTAAGCCCCACCGACGTGGTTTGATTGACAATCTGGTTTTGGCATAGAGCCCGCCCTCCGTGATCTGTACACCATCCTCCATTGTATTCAAAGACAGCCGGTAATGTCTCCTAAGAAACATAAGTGTTCTGTTGTGGGATGTAATAATGAACATAGTAGTTTTCACTTACTTCCGACATCAGAGCCACTGAAAACGCAGTGGATGGATTTTATTTATGAAGGAAAGGCGCCACTCAAAATTCCAAAATACGTTTATGTTTGCGCGAATCATTTTTTGACTGACTGTTTTGAGAACGAGGGTCAATTCAAAGCAGGTCTTGCTTCAAAGTTAATCCTCAAGTCTGGATCGTTGCCTACTGTTCGCGATGCAACGTCACCTTCAGAAGAAGTAAGTGTATTTCATGTTTTTTTTAGAAATAGTCATTTCAGTCGATGTCAGCCAGTTCAATAACAAATGCGTCTAAAGTTGTTTGTCGTCGTCGTAGAAAATCTGACTGTGTATATAATGTAAACCTTGTTTGTAAAGTTGTGTATCCACACGTATATAATTTTTGTAAGATATTGTATTAAAAACCGTGTATGTTTTCTGTAAAGACAAGACATCAAAATTGCTATGTTTATACAAAGGCCAGCACATCGACACGAAGCTGTAGAACGAGGGATATTGGCGTGCAGACAGAAACATCAAAGCTATGCAGTGTTGGTACACAACTGTCAATGAGGACGCTTCAAACACACCACAGGAGTGTCTGTATGTTTATGTTTTTAACTATATTTATATTATATAGTATACAATATAATATTATATAATTGTATTAGCTAATTGTATTTTTATATGCACATTTCGAAATTCATTTTCTGTAAAGTTGCTTTAAAACAATGTATTGTGAAAAGTACTATACAAATAAATTTGAATTGAATTGAATAGCCACGATAGAGAAAGTGAATCTTTGCTGAAACTTTGCTGAATTATATATTCCAGGTGTCCAGACAGAGACAACATTGTCAAGTTTTGATGTTAGCACAAAATTAGTTTCTCATACAGCTGTTGCGTCTTCCACGCCCCTCAAGACTTCATCAAAAAGACCTTGTCTGGACCTTGAGGAAGATGAAGATACCCTGCAGGAATGCTCTTCAATACTAACATCACAAGAGACTGATGTCACATTTAATCCTGCAGAGGCAGACACATCAATAACAGAGCCCAAAGACTTGTCGTAAGTTTATATTATATTTTAGAATAATGTTTGTTTTAATTATAGCATATCTAATTTTTTCTGTAGTGCTTTATGTAAATTAATGTTTTTTTTTTTCAGAGCTCAAGAATCCAGCCCTAATCAAAACATTTGTAAATATATTGTCTATGAGACCTGCATCATGGAACTGTTTGATGTGTGCCCGGTATGTCATAGAAGCTGTCATATAAGATCACAAAGGATTTGAACATTTCTACGTGTTGAACAACTCTGCCACCATTGTCAGTTCTCACGGAAATGGAACAGTCAGCCGATTTTGGGCAGTACTCCAGCTGGAAACCTTCATTTCTGCTGCTGTGTATCTCAGTGGTGCTTCATTTTTCACAATTGAAAAGGTATTTGTAAATGAAATAATCCATAGCTTTGCAGTTACATGAGACTAAAAAATGTGTAATGTAAAAAAAAAATTATGTTTATTCATTTATTAATTTACTGCTTACCAACTATTCTCTATGTGTTGTCAGATATTTGCAGCTATGAAGTTACATCTTTTCAAGTACGACACCTTTTCGTCGTCATGCACGAATGTGCATTGAGCCTGCTATTGTTTACAAATGGAGAAACTGGCAGGATGAGATGCTACAGCTGTTGGCTCAAAGGGAAAAGGTCATTGTTGGAGGAGATATGAGGGCTGACTCACCAGGTACATTGTGGGACAAATTTACATTGTTTTTTTATAAAGAAAAAAATATATAGAATTTTATCTTATAGACAGGGCACATTGTGTAATAAGAGATTATGTATTTTTGTTTTTTGAAGGGCACTCTGCCAAAATATGGCAGTTTACACAATGATGGACCTGGAGACAAACACCGTTGTTGATGTACAACTCGTCCAGGTAAATGAGCAGAAACCTTTGATGCAACGTCCTGGAAAACTTGAATATTTTATTTTAAACGCAAAAAAATTATTATATTTTAATCACTTTTCAGAGTAATGAAGTGGGAGGAAGTTACCACATGGAAAAGGAAGGTTTGAAGAGCAAAAGGTCTTGACTTTTTTGGATGCTCATGGAGTGACTCTGGGACTGCATTGTGACTGACCGACATCCGCAAATACAAAAAAATTCCTCAGGGAACGCAATGTCAACCAAATTCTATGATGTCTGGCACATAGAGAAAGGTAAATAACCTTACTACCATCATATCATTTTCTAAATTTTTACGGACTAATAATTGCGCTGAAACTGTTTTTAGCGGATCATTATGTGTTTAGCGGAATTATTTATATATATATATATACATGTGTGTGTATATATATTATATATATATATATAACAACCACCATTACATTATATGTAATGACACATTGCTCTACTTATTGTGTGTGTTGTCATGTTTGTATTTAATTGAAATCTCCAGGAATTTCAAAGCAGCTGGAAAAAGTGTGCAAGCTAAAGGGTTGTGTGAGAAAATACGTAAATGGTTGCATAGTATAAAAAAACCACATCTATTTGGACTGCTGCATCATCAAGCAGTGGACCTGAAAGAGTGGGCTAAATGGATGTCTATGCTAAACCACATGCAAAATAAGCACACACATGAAGACAGCAATTTTCCAGCATGTCTACATGGAACAAGGAGAAGTCGAGACACAAAAAAGTGGCTAGCTGCTGGTATGTAGGCTAAAGAAGCAATAGTTACTTTTAAAAAATGTATACAGGTCATATAGCTTGCCTTTTTTTATTTAAAATTACATCATACTATAGTAACACTTCCAATAATTTAGGAACACTGCCATATCTCAAGTTGGAGAAAGTTCTCTCCAACAAGAGAATTGTGAAGGATGTTGCCAAGCTAAGTCCACACTATCAGACTTCTTCTATCGAGGTTTTCCACAGTGTAATACTACGGTTTACACCAAAAAATGTGGTTTTTGCCATATTTTCCATTTCTGGGAATGTTGTGCAGGTAATGTTATTGTTGTAAAAATAAATTTACTTTTACATACACTGTAGACATTGAATGTTGAAAATGTATTTATTTTGCTTACAGACTATACCTGGCTGCACTACATTACAATGAGAATGCCGGGCGTACTCAAGCTACGACAGCAGCTGGTCGACCGGTGTTCAAAGTGACCTTTCCAAAGGCCAAGAAGGGGAGAATACCGGGTCAGAGAAGTAAAGACACAAGCAACATTCAGTATGTATAAAATGAGTTTACTTAACAAATTTACTACAAATGTACATATCTTTTTTGCATAATTTCTTACAAGCTATTTGAAAAACTCAATATTTGACTAATTTAAAATAAAATAAAATGTTATATTGCACAGGATATGTGGATGACCTGCTGGACCTCATATTTGATAAAGTCTTTGTGGATCCTGCACCATATGTGGATGATGTTTTGAGGATACCAATACCACCAGCATTGTGTGCAGAGTATGACCGGGCCAGAGAAGGAGGAGGCCATCTCTAGTAGGGTATCTCGGTTTAATCAATAGGTGGTCGAAAAACCTACATAACTACCCTGGGTATCAGGAAACTCTCTTCGAATCCTCAGGACCCACACAGGATGGAATCACAACTCGAACTTTTCGTCCAAGGAAAACCCCAGCACCAGCTCACAAAACTCCGATAAGCTAAAAAAAAATCTGTAACGACTAAGGCACACACACATAGCCACGGTCTCTCAAAACAGGGTTCAAAGGATTTTTCTGTGTTTTTTTTTTTTTCAAATATTCTATCATTTGTTGTCTGGAGTTGAAATATTTGATATTTAATTGATCATGGTTAAAATTTTTTTGGAGGAATGTCCTTTTATTAAAATTATTTGTACAGTTCAGTGTCTTTATACATAATGTAAATAAAAAAAATGTATATGCAAGTTGTTGTGAAATTATTTAAAGCTATAATATGTTTTGTTTTCACTATAATTTTCCTTATAACCCGGGAAAATATTAGACTAAAAATTAATTCATCAAAAATTCATAAAAACATTTGTAATATTTAGAAGAAATTGACATTTTTTTCTTAAATGTGCTAATCATTAACACTCACTTTTGTACTCCACGAAGTCGCAGGGGACCATAGTCAGCCCTGTAAATGTTAAAAGCGTTTTGTAACGAAAACACATTTAAACAAACTGGATCCATTCCGGGATGGTCTACCATACATGATGGAGTGACTTGAAGTTGTTGCATCCGTCTTGTAACCTTTGATAAAACAAATAGCGTATGACAGTTTTATGTCACGTATTATTTTTTTGCAACATTACAAATTAATACCTGTTTCTATCTCCCTGCAGCATATATTTTTCTGGTTCTGTAGCCATCTTCTCACATTTGCCACATAAGCACCTGTATGACAAGTAATGTCAACATAACGCAATCGTTCCCTCGTCGCATAAATATAATTTCGTTTGTACTTAGCAAACGTTATCACAGTATTTGTGTTTGTAGTTTTAAAAAAATTGCGCGAACGTTATCACAGTGCGTGCTGCACATCCATAATTGCAAAGGGGACGCGATTAAAATATAAGTACATAAATGTATCAAACAACCATTCAGAGACGTCCTGCTCCATTCTCATTTGTGTTTTCTTCTGCCGGAGTCTCTTCATCATCATCTGGGTCTGATTCCGGTTCAAACATATACGGCTGAATGCCATACAAAACACCGGGTCTCCCACTCTCAGCCATTCTGTGCTTCTACCGATCGCTCATTGTAATAGGTGTGCCAGTCCACGCCCGCATCCAAAGGCAGGGCGGGGATATGCAGCTCATTTATATATTTAAGGTGGTACACACCAAAACAGCTCTTTTTAAAACAGGCCCCAAAAATGACATTTTCAAATGATTATAATAAATTAACTGTGGGGTATTTTGTGCTGAAACTTCACAAATACCATTCTGGGGACACCCAAGACCATTATTATATCTTGTAAAAAGGGGCATAATAGGTGCCCTTTAAATAAAAGGTGCCTGTCCTTTAGGAAACAGCAAACAGAGTCTGAGGATTTATTTATTTTTAATATTTAAGCTTAAACATGATTAGTGAGAATATGTATTTTTTTTTGTGGGAAATGTCACACTGTAGAAAGTCTGCAGAACTCCTATTGTATAAGGCAACAACAATAAAATAAAATAAAATAAAATAAGAAAAAATAAAATTAAAATAAAGGCTTATAAAAGATATAAAAAGTAAAGGCACTGCTAAAACATCTGCTGTAATTTAACAAAAGTGAGTGATATATCTTTTAATTGCAAAAATATTATAAATACACTATATCGACAACCACCATTCAAAAGTTTTGGGTTATTTTTTTTTTTTTTTTTTTTTTTTTAAGGAGGTTTATATTTAACAAGGTTATATTTATATTACCAAAAATATAGTTGAAAATTTTATTATTGTGAAATGTTATTATTTAAAACAACTTTTCAATTTTTCTAATAAGCTGATTTGATGATCAAGAAATAATGTTTCTTATTATTATCAGTGCTTACAACAGTTGCAGTTGCTGCTAATATATTTTGTGGAAATAAATTACGACATTACATAATTTTTTTTCAGGATTCTTTGATAAACAGATTTTTAAACAGTATTTCATTGAAAGTGAATTTATTGTAACATTATCCCTTTTTTTACTGTCACTTTCAATCAATATATTGTTTTTTTTTTATTTTACGATATTAATTTTTTTAAAATATATATATTTTCTTTAATAACCCCAAATTTACAGTAGAGGTGCATGCACTGTAGAGTAAAAGTAGATGTTCATCAGAATACAGGTTGATACTTTAGTAACAGTTGGTGCAATTACATATATCTACCAGCAGAGGCTAAAGGGTTAATGCAATGCTAACCATCCGAAACTTTACCCACCTCCTCCAATTCAAACATTTAAGAAAGAGTCATGTGACCCTTAACTCAGATCCTGATTGGTGAGCCTGATGAAACATTGAAAATGCCTAGTGAGACCCTATCCATACTGGTATCTCTAACCTCAAATAGAAGCCTGCATCCACAAACATTAGCTTACTTCACTGTTGTTCTTTTGTGTAGAGGGGTAGGAATGAGAGTTTTTGCTGGATGGGGGATCTCATGTTGACCATAGCGGAGCCCTGCCGTGCCCCCCTCCTCTCTCTTGTTCCCCCCACGCTGAGCAGGGAAGCTATGTGATCTTTTTTCAAAGTCAACAAAAGAGTGGGGACACAGCTGGGCGGCAGAGGGGAACAGAGGGACGGAGCGTAGCAACAGACTCCTGCTGAGGGCACTGGGACTGAACTACGCAACCAATTCACATGAATCAACTGTCAGCCAGATTGTTTAGGAGCTTTTTGTACTGCTGGAGACAGTTTGATTCACTTTGATTCATCTGGATTGGCACACTGGATTTTTGGTCTTGATTTATGGTTCATGTGGCCATTCCATTTTAAAATCTTACGGTGTAATTACGTAAAATGTTTGTGCTTTAACATTCTGAACCTTTTTCTGGAAAGACCACCTTAGATCAGCATTTTCAGGCTGGTTTATGATGGTTAACTTAGAACTGGTTTAGTGCAAGCAGACCATAGCCATGTTTTTCATCAGCAAAAATATATATATCAGAATAACATTTCTGATAAAGGGGTAAACCCTGGGAAAACTTGCCGGTGAATCTAAAAATAAAGTTTCCAGAAGGGAGTTTTCATGGTGATAACACAGAAGAACCATTTTCACCATTTCACCTTTCAGTGAACAGCTCTTAAAAGAACCATTTTTCTCAGTTTCTTTCTCAACATCTCAGTGTTAAGATAATAATCTAAAGATCCTCAACTTATTGTTCAGTGGAAAAGGTTCTTCATTAAACCATAGATTCCAATAAAGAACTTTTATTTTTTAAATCTTAGTTAGGAAAACCATGCAGCGCCCCATGCATTGCTGGTCTTTTTGACAAGGATATAACAAGACTTTTACACAAGTCTTTTAAACTATATTTAACAGAAAGATTTCCTTTTGTCCTCCACAATGTACTCACAAAAACCTGGAGGTCATTGAAGTTAAGCCTTTTATTATTTCTCTTCTCTTAGTCCAAACCATGGCCTTAACAAAGTTTTGTGCAGTGTTGCAATGAGACAGGATACGAAGGACAGGGCAAACGAGGAAAAAAGTGGTGGGAGAGAGTGGAGAAAGGCCACAGAGAAGTGAGCATCAAAGGCAATGGATCTCAGCATGCTCCTGTAGCAGTGTGTGAACTCCCTCCCTCTGACACACAGCAAAGCCCCTTCACACACACACACACACACACCCATCTCCTCCACCCCCTCCGGACGAGTCCTCAGCAAGTAATTTAAAACCATCTCCCCCACTGTTCCAGCATCTCATTAAATCTCAGCACCCTTCCGTTTTCCTTCTTTCACCCATCCATCTACCAAAAACCATCCCTACACAGACACAACCAAGGCTAAACCTAACACATTCTTCAGCTAATCATGGTGCATAGTGTTGAAATGGAGACAGGGGCGTCGATCACAAAAACACTTTTTCCATTTTCAGCTCCATCAGAAACAGGAAATATCCAGTGAGCTCTGATGAGTCCACTCCCTCAACCTAATCACCCTCATTTGAAACAGCATATGAAAACATGTTTTATTAAAGGGTGTATATGAGCGCATTTGGCATAGATTTATTAATATGACTAAGAGCAATAGAAGTTAATGTTATTATGCAGATCTTCAACATCAGATAAATAATGAGTGTTTTTGGTAACAGTATACAGTATACACTGCACTTTTTACAAGTTGAAAACATAGAGGTTAACTAATATTTTGCGACAGAAAAGACTAAAATGGGACTTTTTAGAATATGCACTTACACGATCAATCCAAACAAGTTGAAAGAATTATTTGAGAAAGAGAGAACATTTAATATTAACCAGGTCACTACAATCAATCAGACTTCCCTATACAATATGTGTGAGAGAAAAATGTATGAACAATTCAATAAAATTAATTTAACTTCCCAATTATATATTTGCAAGATATAAAACACTGATGATGACTAGATTCATTAGAATGAATCAGAACAAAGAAATATGAAGAACCAGTTCACTATAATGAATCTAAACTCTCAATGCTTTATGAAAGAGGGAAGCGTCTGAAGAACTGATGCACTAGAATGAATTAGACTTTCTAATGCTATAACTGTCTATAAGGAACCAATTCACTAGAATGAATTTGTCTTCCCAGCATAACATGAGAGAGATAACGTTTATGAATCAATTCACCAGAATGAATCGGACTGCTCAGTATGAAATAAAACCTTTCAAGATGAACCAATTCAATAGACTGAATCTAACATTACGTGAGTGAATCATTTATGATGACCTGATTCACCGAAATGAATCAGACTTTGTAATATTATATCATATGAGAAAAAGAACAGCGTATGACGATCCGGTTCACTAGAATGAATCAGACTTGCCCAAGCTATATGAAAGATAATCATTTCTGTAAAACCAGTTCACTATAATAGGACTTTCCAGTGCTATATGACAGAAAGATCCATTTATGACAAACCTATGAAAGAGAGGACCGTTTAGAATGAACCAAATCACTACAATGAATTAGACTTCCCAAAGCTATATAACAGAGAGGACTGATTTAGAATGAACCGATTCACTAGAATCATTTAGACTGTCCAACACTATATATTTAAGACAGAAAGAGAAAGTTGAGAGTGTGCTTGATTACCTCAGTAGTAATGTGAACTTAATTGATTCCACTTAAAATGTGTCGTCCTCATCTAATGTGTCTTATATTATGACTGTAAACGGACACTTTAAAAAGACTTGCTAACTTAACATTGTAAAATGCCTAACATGGATAACAGCTCATCCAGTGATCGTCATACCTCACTTTTGCTCCACTTGACACCCTAAGAGCATCATAACCTGACCCGCTTTACCAGCACGGACTATTGCTGCACAAGCCCCTTTCTCTCCCAGTCTGGCACAGCTACAAAGCGGGCACTCCAAGTAGCTCATATCAGACTGGCACAGGTGTGATAGCTGAAGCGTTTGCCCATTCTCCGCTCTGTGAGCCAAATCAAAGCAAGAAACCCAGCTTCCAGTCCATTACAGCTGCAATGCATAACATGTTGAGAGGCGTGTGAGAGTCATGTGAGGATGGGGGTCTGATTTACATTTTTAATGATACATGGAGACAAAGGTTCAAAGGGAAGCACTGTAGAGAAAGAGGTATGGCTCATGCCACTAAAATCAAGCTGCTCTTGAGGGAAAAATGTAGGTCTAGTTATAGCGTTAAGTAAACAGTGACCGTGAAAACACGTGTAACTGGTATAGTCTGGTGTGGTGTTTTAAAAAAGTAATTTTGGACTTAACAGATTAAGTGGTTGGGTTGACTATTTATTCTGATCGGACAAATCAGAATTTGTGATTGAAACCACCAAAAACCAAAAGTGCCAATATAAATTACACAGACCGAAACATTAAAATATAATATACAGTTGAGAAAAAATACATGTAAAATAAGAGAAAAACATAAATAAAAAGCATTTAAAAATAAATTAGATATTGATTGAGGCATTTTTGTCCTCACATGGAAAGACATACTGTATGTACATGTGTGGAGTTAAAATTTTGTGGATTCATTTGAAAAACACTTCTCTAACTTTGTTCACAGCAAGGTTTGTATGCTGCAGGCTTAATGAAAAATAGATCTCTTCTGACTGAAACATCAAAATCAAAAGGAAGAGGTTGAGTTGAGACAGGAAATTATAAGAGATACAAAATGAGGTCAGTAAATTAAAGCCACACATACAGAAAAAAACAAGCACATGAATTACGCACTGAACACATTTTGTGTTATTCCACAAAAGAAGAAGAAGAAGTAGAAGAAGAAGAAGAAGAAGAAGAAGAAGAAAGAATTTTGTGTTGTTGAAGAAGAGGAAGAGTATGAAGTGGAGGTAGCCAAAGCAATAAAAGATAATTTCTTCTAGAATAAACAGCTCCTTATTGCTAGGTGACACTGGCAGACAGTTTGCCGCTGCTGTTGGGTGCTATATGCCATGCTTTGTTAAGGTTTGTTTGTGGTGTGTGTGTGTTTTTAGATAATGTTCCTACGAGGCTAACAATTTCACTCTCTGTCTTTCTCTCTCTCAGAAGATAAAAACGCGACCACAAGCTGGTTCGCTGCCAAACGCAAAGTAGCAAGCAGCTAGCTAACTGACTCTCTCTCTTTTTCTCTCATCCACTCTTTCTATCCTCTCTTTTTTTCTTTGAGAAAGCCTTTGAAGTTAGCAGGGGGCCTGTGCTCTCGCAGTGATGGTAACGAATGATACTTTAAGCGATTCTTTTTTATCCAGGCAAGCTTAATGAAAGATTAATGGGTTTGATATTTTCCTTGTTTATGTTTTATTTAAAAAGTAAGCCGTGGTCCTTGGAACCTGTTAAAACACTCTTTGGCAGAAGCAGTAATGATTTTATGGATCAGTGGGACTCTTGTCTTTTGTACACACAAAAGAAAGTCAAAGCTGTTGATTTGACTCTCGTGTCTCTGTGTGTTGATGAAGTCACAATTACACTCAACTTTAGTCAATTATACATATTTACTCAATTTATAGCATCAGCATCTGTAGAGGAATGAAAAAGATGACCACAATCCAAATCTTGGTTGCAACCCCAGGCAGCTACTTTCTAACTAAGCAATATGCACACAAGTATCCAATACTTCAGTGAGAAAAGACCAAGGTGTCACTGTTTCGTTATACTTCACCTGACCTGTAGAGGACAGCATGGAGGCATTTTAACATCCCTGAAAACCTGTGTAGTTCCATTTAGCCTTGTCAGTAACTGACTTTTTCAAGACAAGTAACAAAAAAAATAATAATAATAAAAAATACTGATCTATTTTATGATGTAGAATAACATGTGAAAATATCTTGATCTTGTTTTAACCTCAGGGTGTACTTCAGGCATTTAACCATATTGATGTTGTTATAAACTGAGTTTGTGCTTTTGGAGTTTTTAAAGTGCTTGTTTTGGTCTTCTATATTATACTATATATATAGTATATACTATATAGTAGGCAAAAAACAGTAGGTGAAGCGTTTGTCCAAATTTACAGTTCATAAAACAGAAAGCAGATGACCTACTACTTCTAGTTACGTCGAGATTCCAGTGGGCACTTTATTATGATTTGTGAATGGCAGTGAAGCGTCACATCTGATGCTGGTGGGCCACATGTTAATGACAACATGACAAATGTAGTACATCCAGATTACATTCATACTACGCGCATTCATACAATATAGTAGAAGTACTTATTCAAAAGAAGTACCTACTCAGACAGTATGCAATTTCAGACACTGCCTATACCTCCTAGTGGGCACACCAATTAGTGCAGTTAAATACAGCTTAAATTTTAAAAACACATTTTAAATTACCAATGAAATCTTATTAAATTTTTTTGATTCAAACTAATGCACATGTGCATTTTGGAGTAATAAGACGAGCCTTTACCAACCAGGCGTCCTACAGCTGCCATATTGAACATTACAATACCGCCCATTCATTTTTCTACAAGTGGTTTATCTATTCACTCACAATAGTGGTATTGAGCATTGTTTTTAGTTTAATGGAGAAGCACATATGCTAAACCGACACCTGTGGATGGGTATGGATTGCTGATGTGACACAACAGCTGAGTCTACAGTGTTACAAACTCGCCTCCTTCAAGGTCGGTTTCTAATTCACTGGTCCAAGTATTGGTACAGGAAAATTGAGAGCCAGCATTAAAATGTCTGTAGAGAACTGAACAGGTGTTCATTTGGATTATATTATTACCTTAGTGAATGAAACCAAGTGTAAATGTTACTATGCATGACATGTATGTAAAACAATACACTAGATAGAACAAAAACATAATCAACCAGATTAAGTTTTAATACTTTCAATTGATTTTTTTCCCTTTTCATTTGAATAGCAATTAAGCTGTCAGCAGTCTAAATTACAGAGCTGAAAAATTACTGATTGTGTGTGTACATGTGTGTGTGTTTGCAGTGTCCACTGTGAGGAGAAATTAATCAAGTGAAAAATGTGAAAAATGGAATCCAGTCACAGATGCCACAGCAGCAGCTGTTACTGTTTCCTCTTAACTAGTGCCAGCTCCGTTAGTCCAAAGTGTGTGTTGTGTGCACATGTGTCAGTGTGTATTTGCACACATAATACTACAGAAGGCCAAAGGGTTATGGCTTGCCTTCAGTTATTATCATACTTTTATCACGCAATTCTATTTGATTTCTTGCTCTTTTACTGGAGGTCACATTCTCTCATCACATCTCTTTCTTTCTTTCATGGAAAATCGCATGCATGATGGTCATAGACTCCGAACACAATGTTTTCACTTATCATACATTTCATGTTTGAGGTCTTTAAGATTTTTAATGTGTTTAAAAAAAGTATCTTTTGGTCATCAAGCTTGCATTTATTTGATCAAGTGTAATACTGTGAAATATTATTCAGATTTAAAATAACTGTTTGCTATTTGAATATATTTTAAAATGTAATGTATTCCTGTGATGACAAGATGATTTTCAGCAGGCTTACACCAGTCTTAGAGTAAAGGCTCTTTAATGAATATTAAGTTCAAAAGTTATTAATTAATCAAAATAGCAATCTTCTGCATAAAAGTCTTTACTTTCAAGAGGATCAATTTAATGCATCCTTACTTGATTATAGTTTAGGGACAAATTTATCTGCAAAAGTAAAAACATATATAGATTTAAAGGTGTAGGCGTAATTATTTCACCCTTAGTGAGCCCCCTCTTGTTAAAAGGTCAAATCTCTGAATATCAATGAACTGCCTCTGTTCAAATTGACCCCTTTAACTAGGAGCCCAAAACTAGCATGCAGTTCCATCTGATGCTTCATCAACCTCTTCTGAACTCTTCTAGTGGACCTTGTTACGAGACAGATAGCTCACTATTGTCATTACTACCAAAGAAATATTTCAGATTCTGCACTATTTAAAGATCCCCAATATAAGTAAATATGTGGCATCGATTATGTGAATCTTTGTACAGAGCTCAAGGTCTGCTGTCATTAAAGCAAAAGAGTGGCAAACCAGATACCAAGACATTCTGACATTCATTCTTTTATGCTAATAATATAACTTGTAATGAAAAAAGTATTAAACCATAAGATATACACAATAGTAGCATTCAGACTGTATGACGCCATTGTATTAGGCCTGTATGCGCATGCATAACCAAACACATATACGTCATTCCTAGTTTGTATGTCATTGTTACAGTCATAAATCCAAGGATTATATTGCTCAAAGCCTCAGACTAGTAAAACAGCTGTTTTGATGTTTAGATAGCGGCACTTTCGTCTGTTTGTGTGAAGCATGAAGGCCATAGGATTCTCCACTAAGATCAGGACAAGTGGCTCATGAATCTCATGCATTAGCATGTCAGTGTTACTTGTGTGTACATGTGATCTCCTGCTTTGGTGTATGAATTTACCACTACATGTATATCCAAATATTCATGCCTATGTATGTGATTTGACGCTACACATATATCTGTGCTTACATATGGTTTATTTTGCCGTAGTGCTTTAGATTCAACGTGTAGTTAAAGCACAAGCTGTTGACCCCATTCCATCTGTACTGACATTTATCCTCAGGAAACCCACACCCGGCCTCCCTAAAATTAGCCTGATTGTTCAAATCACAACAACTTGCACATCAGATATAGCGGAAGAGTTAAAAAAAATGAATAGCATAAACAGTGCTCTTACTAATGCTGCAGTATATAGGACAATATTAAAAAAAAAAAATTGTTCACCCAAATATGATAATTTTTTCTGAAAATGTACTCACTCTCAGGCAATCCAAGATGTAGATGAGTTTGCTTCTTTATTGGAAAAGATTTAGAGAAATTGAGCATTTCATCACTTGCATCCACTGCAGTGAATGGGTGCCGTCAGAACGAGAGTCCAAATAGCTGATAAAAACATCACAATAATTCACATGACTCCAGTCCATCAATGAATGTCTTATAATAAACAAATCCATCATTAAGGCATTTTAAATTTAAACCATCTCATGGCCAGAATCCACAAACATATTTATTTAGAACTTTTTTTGGACTGCTTCTGCTTTGATCTATGCATATTTCTCTCCTGATTCATTCAAGATAACTTTTTTAGACTCATATTTTAGCCACAGTTTGAAGATAAAAACATTTTAATGATGGATTTGTTTATTATAAACATGTTGATTTTTAATTAATGTGAAAATAAGTTTTGGTTTGAAGTCATGTTTATTATTGTTGTGTTTTTTATTGGATGTTTGGTTTATGTTTCTGTTGTGGATTTTTGACTGCAGAGGATCCATTGGTGAGCAAGTGATACATTTCTCCAAATCTATTCTCATGAAGAAACAACCTCATCTATATCTTGTATGGCCTGAGTGTGAGTACATTTCATTTCATTTTTATTTTTGGGTGAACTATTCCTTATGTTAAGATATACTATAAATACATTATAATCCAAAGGAAAGTTTTTTTTTTTTCACAATAACTGAGTGATACTTGCTGAATTAAATATGCAAAGAGATCACATGACAAAAGTAGTGTGGTAGCATACTGCTATTTGATTTTTATTTTTTTTTTACTAAAATTTACTGCACAGTATTCTGTAAGTAATAAACTTTCTGAACATACCCTGCGACATGGAAAGACAAAGAGCAGGAAACAAAGAACATTTGTTAAGTTTGATATTGCTCAAAGAATTTTCTCCTAATTGTCTCCAGTTGTGTCCTTGCACTGGGTAAGAGGAAAGAGGACAGTCATGGACCACTGCAGGGGAACACATGTTTTGTGTTGTTCATGTGGATTTGAGTGAACTAATCTTGCCCACTAAATGCTCTCGCTGTTCTCGTGGGGAATAAAACTATTTCCAAACAGTTTAAATCAACAAAGACATCTAAAATCAAAACCATGAGCGAGTGGCAATCATAAAGATCTATATTGCAAAAGACGGGTGAAAATGTCTCGGCCTCATTTCTTGCAATTGTGACATCCCACAATGTGACTTTATATTTCAACAGTTCTGACTAATTCTTTATGTCACAATAATCTGTTTTATTTTTCACTCTAAGGCGTAAAGTATTTATACACACAGTAGTTTGGTTTGTGATAATCAATCTTGTATAGTACATCTGACTTCTAAGCTTATAATTCCTCCAATAAGTTTCTGGTAACTGTAACTCTGTTCACTGTTCAGGTGCCCGACCTTATAAACAGTTTAATGTCACCTCAGTCTCAAACACTAATTATGTCTTTAAAAACGATGTCTGAGTTTTGACAGTGTTTTTCACGCTAGAGTTATGACACAGCCCAGCTGGCATGTCACAGCCTGCCGGTACTTCAACATTAACCAAACTTTTTTTTTTTTGGACTGCACTTGAGACCATGTTTTGTTTTAAAGAAAGGGGAAGCAGGTGTTCTCTTTGTGTAAATGGGCGGCAGATTTTGCCCTTAGTAAAGATTTCCTCTGTTTGTAGTTGATGTTATATCCAAATGATGCTCTTTTTTGGAAACACAATGAAGACAACACCCCCTCAGCACGAATGGCAAATCATTTCTCATCCGTTACAATGCTTTCATGGCTACGCTGACATGAGGAACAAAACATGTCCTGGAGGTTTTAACTTTGCGGTTGTTGATTTTGGGAGAGGCAGATCGGTGGGTAGGAGGTTCTACTGAAAGAAAAGGAAATCAAGTCATGTGTTATGTTTGCTTGTAGAAGTGTACACAACATGTCTCTCAGCACTTTATTCTTTTATATGATATTATATGGATATTATGATAATGATAGGTAATGATATGCTATTAAAACTGTTTCCTTAATGTCTACCAGGGAACTTTGTGAGCGTTGTTGACCTCTGTTTCTCTCTCACAGGTCTTTGGCATGTTAACCCTTTGGAAACATAAAAAAAACTGTTCAAAGAATTTTAAATAAACATATGCAAATGCATTTTACATTGAATCATACACTAAAGCAAACAAATGCCAGCAATTTCATGTTATTGAAAATGAAAAAGAATCATAAAAAGCAAGTCATTTAGAAACAACTCTTATTTTCATATTTTTTTTATTTGTTTTCACTTTTATTTAAATTTTCATGTGTTTTTGTCATTTTAATGAAATATGTATATATTTTTTATTATGTTTTCCAGTTTTAGTTATTTAGTACAAAAAGTTACATTAAATGCAAATGAGAAACGTTGCCTTGGCAACTAACAGAATTTTTTTTTTTAAATATATTTTATTAAGTTTTAGATTCAGCTTTAGTTAACTATAATAATAATCCTGTTTTACACTTCCTGCAGAGAATTTGAACAATGTCAATGCGAGTTAAATTAAGTTTTGGGTTGTGGGTTTTTGCTAAACTGTAAAAAATGTTTTATTAATTATTAAACATTATTGATGTAGGTTTTTACAAGGAAATACTATTTCAGGCTTTCTATTTCAAAATGTCATGTTTAATTCAATGTGTTACTTGCCTTTTGTTCTAATTAATTGTATTTGCAATTACTGAGAGAAAACTGTTTCTGTACTATTGTTTTGTGTGTGTGTGTGTGTGTGTGCATGTAGTAAAGTTGCACAATATTTGTATTGATCTTGCATAGATAGGGTCACATACAATTGTTCAAAATCTTCTTCACAATAAACAGAACAAGGTGACCCTCTGGCATTTATGCATTTTAACAGAAAGCTTCATTCAAAGCAACTTACATTGCTTTGCATACATTGCAATTCCCATGGGAATTGAACCCATGACCTTGGTTTTGCTCACACTTTGCTGTTTGTGCATCGGGATGCCTTTGTCATCATCTGACACCTCCTCTGCACATCTGTGTCTGTAAGTACAGGGTGTTTTAAGCATGACAAAAATCAGACCAGAACTGCCCAAGTCAGCAGTAAATCACAAATATTGCATGTATACTTGCTTCTTCCTGGATATCTCAGACTCTTTGAGGAGCCTGAGTGGTGTAGCACAGATTATATGGTCAGAAAAATGTGTGTGGGTTTTCCTAAGTATGCTGTGTGGGAGAAAATGTTTCTGTGAACATTTAAGACACTTTCGTGTGTGTGTGTGTGTGTGTGTGTTGTGGAGCATGGAGACTCATCTCCTCCATAAGCAACAATGAGCTCCCGAGCTCTGGAATTCAGATGGCTTTTCATTATCTGGGTGCTTTGCAGTGAGGATTAAAAAGAGGGGCAGATTAGTGTGTATGTGTGTGTGTGTGTTTTCGGAGGATTAGAAAGGGGCAGATTAGACCTTTACAATCCCACAATCATGCTCTGCTAAGTCACCGTGGAAGACATCCCGCTGCCATCTGATGCACACACACAAGCACTCACATCTTTTCAAACTCATAATAATTAAGCAGGAATTCCTGCAAAGTATTTTCTATTATTTATGTATGGAAATTAATCTCCATATCACTAAATAAATCATGTTCTGATTCTAAAATTTGATTAGATGAGCTACAAAGTTAAGATAAATGCACAGATGTGAACACATAGAATTATAATTAATAAAATATTTTTGAACACTGGTGTTTTGTATCACATGCTGATCTATCTGTTTTGCCAAATTTACAAAACTGGTCTGAATAATTTGTTGACATAAAATTTGCACAATACAATGTCTAATTCAACCAATGATTTGAGTCCATTTTTTTAATGAATTGTTTTTATCAAATTCATAAAACTGGTCCTAATGATCCATTGGAGATTCGCTGAGACTAATTCAGTTCCGTTCAACTCACTGATTAAATTTTCCAGTTGTAGTGATTCACAACCCTTCATCTTTCACATTTCTGTTACAGAGAGAAAAAAAACAAAAAACATGGGTTTTAAATGAAATGAGGGTAAGTAAATAATGACAAAATTTTCATTGAGTGAACCATCCTTTTAAAAGTCTTAACTATGATTTTTTTTCCAGATTGTGTATGGTCTTAGTCTCTCTGTCAAGCTCTGAATATCAATATTCCATTCTTCAGTTCTAATATTCCACATTCCACATCATTTCTGAGACACAGAACATATTCTAAAAAAATAAAAAAAACATTCTGAAGTGTGCTTTAAACATAAGAATGCAAAGTATAAATAGACTCTTCAGATTGACCTGGGTGGTTGTTCTTCTTAGTTTCAATATGATCTGAGTGTTTACAAAAGTGTCGCTTCTCTTGTTGTTTACTTTCTCCCAAGAAGTCCTCCACCTCTACCACGAGGTGCAGACATCAAAGGGCCATTTCAGACACGCAAACACACACATACGCCTTGCTTCGTCTCGCTTACACACCCGCTACCACAAACACACATCAAGCACACAGACGCAGACATAAATACACACACATCTCTGCTGTTTGTTTTTATAGAAGATCTTATCTCTCATTCTCTATCTGTCTGTGGCTTGATATCGCTCTAAGGTTTTTTTGATTGCTGGTGGCCCCATATGAGTTGTGACTGAAAATGTGAGAAAGAAGACAGAGAGAGAAGGAAAGTGCCCCTGCTGCAGGGCAGATGGGAGTGTTGCCATTGTTCCAGATTCTTCTGTAATGACTCTCACAACTGATAATTGCAAAGGGCCACTTTTCTCCAAACGGCTCTCAGATGAAAACAAGAAAGCGGCAAGCTTGTTCACAAGGGCCTTTTTGCCTCTTTAACCTCTTTTCTTTCAATCACACAATGCTCACACCTGTACGTATGTGTGTGTGTATCCGCTAGCCTTTTTATTCACTTGATTGTTTTGCAACAAAACTTGATTCAACTTCACTTTAGGACAAAATGCATATAGCAGAACCTACAAAATGAGATGTTTTTCCTTGATTTTCACCTGAGTGTGTGACTTTTTCTGGAACTTCATTTGCGTTTACTAGCAGTCACAAAAACAGTAATGCAGCAGTACTGGTTTAATCACATGGCTGTCAAGGCAGTGTAACAAGTACATAATGAATCTCTTTAAAAAAATAGAAACTGTTGCCACATTTCTTTGGACTGACATTATGACAGTTCAATGATATACAGACACATAGTCATTTAACTTTATTTTTTATCATTGTTAAAAATAGTTTAGCATGAAATGTAAGCAAATAAAGCATTAACCTCTACAAGGTTTCTCATAACTAAAACATGTCAAACTTTTAACGAAGCTCAAAGTTAAAAATAGAAAACGGCATGTTTTGTGAAATGAATAAATACATACGCGTACATATAAATTATTTGTATAATATATAACTATGTTGCCTCATAGACCCAGATTGTTTGTAGGTGCATTGAATAAAAGTTCAATATAAACTTTAGGAAATGCATATATCACACAAAAAAATCTAATCCATCACTCTGAAATTTTCTTAGTAAAGTTTTGGACCTTCTATTATTATTATGGGTATTTGGACTTTTTCTTATTCTCACTGCTGCAAGTAGGCTACTGTTTTTAAATTTGCCGATACTTTTGCATGTAATGTAGGTTATAAACGCTGTTAATACAATTTGTGATGAAGCAAGAGTAATGTGTAATACTTTTTTTTTTAAACCTTCAGGTGAAACCCATGGCACACTAGGCACGTTTCCATTACAGATTTGTAATGTAAAACCTTTTGCCTCTCGCGATAAGTCATGGCAATTTATTTTGGTGGGATTGTGATGGATTTTGGCTATATTTATTCAGAGGAGGCGTATGTGTGTATCTTTACAAAAGCAGTACAGAGAACTGCTTCGGAAACGTGCTTATGAGATTTTTTTGTGTTTTTTTTTTGTCATTTTTTTGGAATTTTTGTTGTTTTGATTTGTTTTATTTTGGTTTATTTTTTTTTTTTTGTTTAATTTGAAGGGTAATGGATGGGCATTTTACTGTTGTGGTTAGTTGCCAAACTGCACCAAAACTTCAAAACAACAACAAAGTTATTTTGTGTGCATTCTGAAAGAGAATTTATAATCATGATGGATCAAAGAGCAGTCTAAAAACACAATGATCAGAAAGCTTTTCTCTGAAGATATAAAACTACAATTATGAAGATTTTCACAGTGATAAAGACCAGGCTCTGTTCTATCAACCAGTTCAATAGAAATCTTAAATCTTCAGATGGAACAAACTGCCATTGGGAGGGACAGGAAGGTGCTTACACAGCTTCTTGACTCCCTCTCAGTGTCTCTTCTCTAATCTTTTTCATGCGCTGTTATTTCAAGCCATTTCACAGGCGCAGTTTTCAAAGGCAATTAGCATAAAGACTGGAGACAAGAGAGAAAGCATATGAAAGGGTTTTTTAGTTATAGAAAAAGTTATAGAAAGGTAATACAAGACTTGACAACTGACTTTAAGAAACAGAGCCATTGTGATAGTGAGTGTTCCGGCTTGTTTATGAGACGACCGGAGCGACGCTTTTCTTAAACAGGTCCTAACTGGAAAACAGGTGCTGAAGGGCCTGTGAGTGTACGGGCGTCTTCAAAAAAGATCTGATCAAAGAGAGCCAACCCTGCCTGCAGTCAGTCAGCCTAGAGATTTATGTTAGCATGTCAGCACACTTAGCACACAACTAAGACCCGCAGCACAACATAGTAGGCAACCTGACCTTATCATAATGTGTTTCTGAGGAAGAAAGATTAAATTCATGCTCAAAACTCAAAATTGTGAGATATTAACTTGCAGTTCTCAGAGGAAAAATCTGAATTGTGAAACATAAACTCACAAATGTGAAAAAAAAAATTCTGAGATGTAATTGTGAGATATAAACTTTTATAAAAAAAAGTTGTGAGACTAAAAAGTCACAGTTACCTTTTTTATTTATTCATTTTTTTAATTCTGTGAAGGAAATGGGCTTCCGTAATATACTAAACCAACAAAACATGATTTCATAAAAATATTTCATTCATTGTTATTATAAAACAGACCCTCTACTGACAAACTCATAATTACACACTGTCATATGAACAACTAGTCAGCAACAGTGAATCAAGTCTAACAGTTAGCTGTAAACAGTAACTGTTGTAGTACAAAAACAAAACAACGGCAATATTAAAAAATGTAACATTAAAAAGTGTATAAATAACTAATTTTTCTAAAGAAACATTGACTTTTGATAATCCTTTTGAAAAGCCATAGATATAGGATTTTTTATTTTTTCTGTATTGGAGAAAATGGGGATACTTATTGTTGTTTTTTTTGTTAAGTTGTTTATTATGAGAAAAGAAATGTGAGTGGGTGGGTAAGTATTATTTAATAAAAACCAGTTTGTGGTTCCCAAGCCAATTCACTAATGAAATGACTGTGTAAGATGTGCAAAATCAAACTGAGTAATATGTGTGGGTTTCTCCTTCTTTCCTGAAACATACCTAAGGAAAATATGAAATCAATGTTTACCATCTGAACAGAGCAAGCAAACACCTAGATTAAGCTGTTAGGACACTGACAAGAAAGAACCACTTTCAGATGTGCAGAGCACTGGATGTGGCATTAAAACGAAACGGGCTGCTGTCCTTTACACTTCAGCTCTTACCTTACTTCAAAAACACACTCCATCTTCACATGGTGATCCCACCTTTAACTACAGAGGTAGCAGGTAAGGAAGAAAAAAGGGAAAAGAAAAAAGTGAGATAGTCTTTAGAAGAAGTTAGAGTGGTAACTGTCATTGATATTTACAGTTCGACTCACACACCCCAGGGCCCGGAGTCCAGGTGGCCCTTAAACAGCCTGGTGTGTACACAAGTATGTGTGTGTGTGTTTGAGAGAGAAAGATGGGGAGGTGTGACAGAGTATAACAGAAGTGTGTGTGCATGTGTGTGTGTGTGTGTGTGTGTGTGTGTGTGTGTGTGTGTGTGTGTGTGTGTGTGTGTGTGTGTGTGTCAAACGAGGCCTCTCTGATTCATGTGCCTGAATTTTGAAACACTACAAGGACTTTGTAGAGACTTGAATACCCCCTGGGCAAAGTACAGAACACACACTTCACTCAATCCTTCTCATCAGATCAGACCTGTTTTAGATCTTTTTCACACACACACACACACATACACACACACAAGCACGCACACTCACACACACACACACACACACACACACACTGCACTTGACACCTAAAGTGAGCTTTTAAAGGGCAGAGATATTGTCCAAACATACCATAATCTCTTAATGACTGAAAATGTAATAGATGACGACCTAATAAATCTTTGCCATTCGCCACTTGCTGTTTGTTGTATTTGGGCTTAGTGTGCTTTAAAATTTTGTACAAAAACTACATGGAAATATTTTGTTTGATTCACCGTCACAGTTAATACTTGGATATATATATATATGCATTTCATTTTGTCTTTGAAGAAGGTAGAATGAATGAGTTGGTTTACAGTAATTATTTGCAATAGGTTGGCAAAACATCTCTTGCATATGTTTCCATTAGTGTGTTTCCTATGAACATTTCAGTTCAAAGACAACATGAAGTTGAACTTGAAATATCAAATGAAATACTTAGAGTGGATTTATCTACAAAACAAGCATATTAATTATGAAGACAGAACAAAAGACACCTGATGATGAATCTGGGTGTGTGCATTTCTAGGGGAAATTATCTGCTTTTTACAAACTAAGTAATGCGATCCCTTTATAAACATTTCATTCTTTAAAATACATTTCTGATTCTCTAACACAAATCATTTTAAACCAAATCAAAAAGACACATCATGAAAAAAGAAGCTTATAAGACATGAGAGGGCGTGTAATAAGAGAAATGTACTTTCCCTTTTTGTTGCATGCTATAGTTTTCATCTAACCGTGCAACGCCTGAAGGTCAGCCTCACCTGTCTACACAAATGTGCTCTATGGATTCAAGCTAATGACAGATGTCATTAGATTACTAAAGGGCGTAATGTTAAAATATACCTCTGTATTCTCTAGACAAACAACCTTAAGGCTCACTGTGTGTACTGTGAACTTGAGTTTCTCAGGTCAATCCAGCATTAAGGTACTAACCCCATAAAATTATGAGTACACTGGTATTGATGTGCTAAGGAGGCAAAAAAAAGAGTTTCAAACTAGACAGACAGACAGATACAGTATACTGAGATTTCCAGACTTCACTAGAGTCTCCAGTGTTGATGTGGTCTAAAAAGTTAAGCATTAAGTTTAAAAAGATTTGAGCACAGAAAACATTCATATGTGATTCCTGATAACACTTTTTTAGCAATCTATTCTGCAACGGTGAAAAAGGCACACTTAAATCAAAGGCAACACTTCAAAAATGACCCAATTTGATGTTACAAATAAAGCCGAGATAAAAAAGCTAAACCTGGAGACCGAAACAAAACAAACTTTAAAGCCTCTGCTTTTGCATTGTTTATCAATGAAACATGGAAGTGAATAGATTAATTTTAATAAGACAGAAATATGAAAGCCAGGGCATTTTAAAAAGGTCTTTCAAGATCTTTGATGTCATTAAAGTTTGTATATATATACACTGATCCTCATGTTGTTCCAAACCTGTACAAATTTTCTTTATTCTAACACAGAAGATATTTTGAAAAATATCTTGGTGGTTTTTTTCCTGTCCATACAGTGAAAGTCTGGGTTCAA
Organism: Cyprinus carpio; assembly: GCF_018340385.1. Taxonomy (NCBI): domain Eukaryota; kingdom Metazoa; phylum Chordata; class Actinopteri; order Cypriniformes; family Cyprinidae; genus Cyprinus; species Cyprinus carpio. The sequence goes on along the minus strand of NC_056604.1, from coordinate 16,899,402 downwards.
TATTGCTGTGAACCCCACTGACTGCCATTGTATGAACTTCTTTTGTGTTCCATAAAAAAAAAAAAAAGTAAGTCATACATGTTTGGAACTACATAAGCGTGAGTAAATAATTACTTGATGAGCCCTTTAAGGTAGGTTTTGAGTTTTTTAGCTTGGGGATGTTTGGTAAGGTATTGCCGATAAGGAATATTAATGGAACGGCGACACACCTTTTGCTTCATTGGAGAAAAACTTTTCAAACTCAACACAAATAATAAAAGCATTTGCTTTTCATTTCAAACATTTAAAACTAAAATGTTTTATTTATTCTTATAAAATATGAACCTTTAGAAATATACACAGATGTAGGACATTAAAAAGAGCGTGGTATAACAAAACAAAACAGACCAGAGGGCATGAACTGACTGTACAAAACAACTCAAATAACAAGTTTCTCTCTTTGTGATGGCAATATTTAGTGCTTAAAGATTTACTTTGTTCCATGAAAAGGCCTAAAAATAGGCAGTTCATTCTCTGCCGAGGCCTTATTGAGCAGCTGCACTACAATGTCAATGCAGTTGTGTATGACACGGCCTTCATTTCCATAGAAAAGCCACACGACTATGCCATGGAGGAGCCGCTTTTCCCCGAGCCATTCACACCCATTGTTTGTCGAGTCCTTTCATTGTCTTTAATCACAGCCCTACAGTATCAGAGTCCCTTTCTTTCTGTCACTAAGGGAAACAACTATTGCACATGATACAGGCATCCCAATGACAGCAATAGGGTCTCGCTCCCTTTTTCTTTGTTTTACAAAACTTTCCCCAAAGTATGCAAAGTTTCAGATGTAGTACAAGCACCAAGAACTAAAAAAACCTGTTGGGGACGTTGCATCTGAAGTTTGCATAAAATAAATACGATCATGGTTGTGTCCTTTGCTGGCTTGTCTCTTTGTAAAGCAGTTTGTTTAAAGTCCAGCATTTACTTAATTTCTTGGCCGTTTGTTTGTGTATAGAGACCCAGCTCATACACAGGTCGCAGGAGGACCTGCCGGTTCATACTTGGTTTTATGTCCTTTCAGTGCAGGATGAGGCTTGAGGTACGGTCCACTTCCTGTGAAAACACATGCAGCCTTCCTCCTTGTCTTCTTTTTAAGTTTGCGGCTGAAAACATTCTGCCATGACTGTAGCGTTTTAGAGGTCCAGATCCACATGCCGCTGGTGATGCCCACCACCAGCAACATAAAAATCTTAACCATGAAGATCTCCATGGCCGGGATGGAGCTCTTCATCACACACTCCTCGCCGCTCTTACTGTCCTCGGTGCACTTCTGCTCTCCTGCTAGAATCTTCCAATAATCCATGTTGAGACGCTCGTAAAAATAGCAGGCGATGACGCAAGTGGCGGGGACCGTGTAGAGCACAGAGAAGACACCGATCCTAACCATCAGCTTCTCCAGCTTATCCGTATTCTCTCCTTCGGTCTTCATGACCTTACGGATGTGAAAGAGTGCCACAAACCCTGAGAGCAGAAAGGAAGTGCCAATAATGAGGTAACAAGAGAGGGGAATAAGAACAAAACCCGTCAAGGCTTTGACATCCATGCTGCCCACATAGCAGACCCCCGTGAGCTCATCTCCCGCTACCTTCCTCATAACCAGGATCATGATGGTCTTAATAGCTGGTATGGCCCATGCCGCTAGATGGAAGTAGCTGCTGTTGGCTTCGATCGCCTCGTGACCCCATTTTTTCCCAGCTGCGAGGAACCATGTGAGAGTCAGAATAACCCACCACAGGGAACTGGCCATTCCGAAGTAGTAAAGTATGAGGAAGACTATAGTGCAGCCAGTGCTTTCCAAGCCTTCCTGGATGATGTACTGAACGCCACCATCACGGTCACAGGCCACATTTTCCACCCCCACGAAAAGTCTTATAAGAAAGCCCACAGAGTAGACACAATAAGACATAGACAAGAAGATGATGGGTCGCTCGGGGTACTTGAAGCGCTGTGGATCGATGAGGAAGGTGAGGACGGTAAAGGCACTGGAGATGAAGCACAGGATTGACCAGATGGCAATCCACACCATGGAGAAGCGCTTGTCACCCTGGCTCCAGTACACATCAACGTTGGAGTAACACTTGGGAGCACAGGACTCGCTCTTCTGAACATAATGAAACTTTCCAGGATTGCCGCATGTTGTCTTACCGACCCTTTCCTTTATCGGCAGTTCTTGGTTGTTACCTGGCCGAGGGGGTCGGGAGTCTGGTGGCTGAGTGTGGGAGCCTTTCGGGGGCTCGTCAGTGCCATTGTTTGGTGCCTCCATACAGAGATAATTGGGGTCATTTTTATTTGGCAGTCTGGAACAGTCCAGTGACTCAGGCCAGTGGAAGTTAAACTGCTCCATGATTGGAGAACACTTCTGCCTTGCCTGCTCACACATTACCCGGCATGCTGGGATGGGTGTGGATACCTGCTCCGTGCACATGGGAGCGTAGAGTGAGCACAAGAAAAACTTCAGATGACTGTGGCAGCCAAACTCAATCAGCGGAGCAAACTCATGCAGCTTTATGGCTGCCTCACTTTGATCTTCATGTCCCATTAAGTTTGGCATAACTGTCAAGTTGTAGCCAATATCCTTACAGAGTGGAATGGCGATCTCTTGGCATCTTCCTTCACCTGGCCGGTCCGGGTCGATGGAGCTGATAGCGGAACAAAACCCAGCCATGCACAGCAGCACAAGGCTGAGTCCAAAAGTGGCAGCAAACATGGTCTTTTAATATGAATTCATGTAGCAGGGATTGTCTTTCAAAAAAGCTCTGTATTTTTACTAGAAAAGTTGCTTCATTATCGCTCTTAATTATTGTATTTGGTTTACTAAAAAAGTTATCGTATCCCAGAAAATTGAGCAAGGTGAGGATGAATTTGTTTTCCTTCGTGAATTAATGGAACTGAGTCAGTAACTCAGATTCCAAACAATCAGTTCAGTTCAAAAGTAATAGCTTTCCAAAAAAAATCTTAAGATAGATAAATATTAGAAAAACTTCACCATATAGAGAGGTTTCACACAGTTTATGTTCAATTCCCAGTCCACAAATGATAATTCCGTTTTCTGAAGCTCTTTTGGTCTTCTCCTGTGAGATAATGTTGACGCTCCGTTTCCCTCAAGAAACTTACACTTACTTTTCAACTCGCTCTCGCGTTACTTTCCACATTCTTCCTCCGCAAAGTGTATCCAAACTAAACAAACTGAAGGAACGGGATCGTTTTATCGCAGTCATCTGAAAATGAATGAATGAATCCGCTCGGTAAACGTGTGAATATTCACTTCAGCTCGTCTCCAGACACTCAAGAGCTGCTCGCTGCATCGCGCGCGGTCTGTGTCTGAGCTCCTCCGCCACAGTCCTGAACTAACCTGCCAAAAGATCCGCCTTCAAAGACAGCTGCTTTACATAAGAAAGCCCAAACTGACACACTGATTATCCTTAAACCGTGCGGAACTGGCTGTGTAGACCTCAAATCCTCGTCACCATTTTACCACAAGATCACAGTAAATTACTCACTGGACATTTGTTGTTGTTTTCTCCCCCCGACGAAATCCCTCTGATGATTTACGATACACTTTTCGGCGCAAGTCAGCGAGAAATCTCTCGCCGAAGACAACCAAAAGGATTCTGTGGCTTTGCAGTCGAGATGTGTCCCTTTTCTCTCTACAACTGACGATTTTCACGCTCCGACCATTGTGGGAAGAGAGTGTGGAGCGAAAGGAGAGTTTTATTCCTTGAAATTCCGCTCGCTTTTTATTGTTGACTGAACTAAGAACTGATCGCTAAAGTATGTCTTTACTCTCACCCCACGCATCTGAATGACAAAAAAGTGAAACCATGTGGCTTTTGAGATGTTATTAATAAAAGAAGTGAAACGTCATAGTTTATGATCAATGTGGCACTTTCTTCAAGACAATTTCCAAAGAGTTTGTTGATGTTTATTTATATATGCAGCCTATGTAGTAACCTTATGTATTTATACATTATATCCTGTTCACTTATGACGTTTCCTCTGGAATTCCTACGGAGTTTATTTTAGAATGGTGTTTCAGTTTATGAGTTAAAAATAACATGATGCAACGTTATGTAAATTTTTTAAACCTTTTTTACCTACGTGTAAATTGCTATGCAAGTATAAATTGCTGTACAAAGAAAAAAGTGGTTCATTAAGCATAGATTCAACATCCTTGCTTGCACCTTAAATGTTTTTTAAAAACACATTTTTTTTTTTAAATTCACATTTGAGTTATGACTGTATGTAATTTATGTTAGAACAAAATGAAAGTCTCTTTCAGGAATGTTAACCACAGACCTCATTTTACTCATAAATCAAAAGACTACTGACATGTTTAGTGTTCCGGGCCCTTGACTGCCTCTTTCTTCAGACATAAACATGTTTTTTAAATGCATTATTTAAGTTCCAATGTCATTTTGCAATGGTTCCCTTGTACACTTGAACAATTCACTCCAGTGCTTAAATAACAAAGACTACGTTGTGCCAGAAATCACATTAATTCATAAGTTTTGTATATAACACTGAGTGCTTTAATAAATCCGCTGCCATTTCAGTGCTTTAAATGAATATGTAAAATTCTGTCCTCAACATACAATTGTAGAACACGTGGCCTTGTAAGCAGATGTGGGTGTGTAATGACATAAAAGACATTCTTAACTTATACTATGGCAGTTTCCATTCTTCACCCTCTGCTCTCAATCGTAAATACTTGCAAGAGTACAGGATAAAAATGCCTTAAGGATGAATTCTTAACAAAGAGCTTTTCAGTCTTGTTTTAGTGGATTCATCTTCGACTCATACAAGCGCTAAGGGCTGACAAGCCAAGGCCTTGTCTTACCTCAGCTCTCAGGGCTGTATCCATGGCACACTCCTTAGGGGCATCTATGCACTCCCATAGCATACTGCATGCATTAAAGTATTGGTATTATAGAGCTGACATGTCAGAGTTCAATAGTCACTGTGTAAGCAGGGATGAGGTTTAATGCTCTGTTGGGTATTTTAGTAATATAAAACACTCAACAGTGTTAATGAAAAAGAAGTGTACTTCGTATTATAGCTACATCAGCTCAAAAAGATGGTGAAAATTGTCTTTGCTTGAGCTAGCTGTTGTTGGTAGTCTCATGTGGCAGCTATAAAGAAAGCACAGAGGGCCTCATGGAGCAAGAGATACCAGATCAACACAGTCTCACTCCCTACTCGTCAAATGTCTGACGCATGGTCAAGGGACCCTGGCGGCACTGGGACATTTTTCAACGTGCAATAACTTCTATAAAATAAAAAGGAATAGGACTACTACAAAAAAGGATCTATGCCAGGGCGAGCAAATGGCGGCCCCCAGATCATTTTTATCTGGCCCTCCAACTGGTTTTTGATGTTTAAAAACCCTCTCAATCTGATATCAAAGTGCCCTCTGCGCAAAGGTTTAGCGCGTTCATCAGCGGTGAGTTTAACAACACTCAACTGCAGGTAAAACGGCATTCAGAGGTGAGTTTGACCAAAGCAACGCTCAACTGCAGGTAAAAGCATTAAAATGTGAGTTTAACAACGCTCCAAGGCGCGTGCAAGTAAGCAGTTTAAGCGTTTTATTACAACCCATTCTCACTCCTAAAGCGCCAAAAACTGACGCCTCTAGCGTCACTATGAAGACGCCAAAGGCGCCCCTCGGCGTCGCTATATCGACGCACTAGGACCTACATTGCTTTAAGTGGGAAACTTTTGGCGTCAGTACTCAGACGCGAAGGGCATGAGATGTTTATCGCTATGAAATCACGTTCAAGAAGTCTCATTCAGCGCACATCGCGATATTTGCCATCAGTTTACATGTGCCACAGGTTGGGTGAGTAGTCGTAAATACGCTGATTTAATGCCTGTTATAAAATGTATTCCGTCTTCTTTATTAATCAGAATAGCGCTGTATGTTTCCTCGCTGTATTATATCGGTCATCCGAGGCTGTCTTTGAGTTTCATTGCGTTTAACTAAATGAAGACAGCTGCTAACTAGAGTGATTTAAACTCTATCTGTCACGTGACGTGCCATAGACCTTCGATCCGTTTTATATTCATATCAGGTTCAAAGATGTAAGTTGTATTTGTAGTAAAATCATGGTAACCACGACACGTACAATAGTAACAAATGAAATTTGAAGTTAAAACCCAGGAACGGGACATTTACCATGTTTTTACCACAGTAACTGTAGTTTTACTATGGTATAGTAATAGCACAATAATCACCAAACTAACTATGGTTGTACAACTGTAATGGTAGTGTTTTGATGTGCTTTTATATGACAGATATCACAGTAATCACATTTACTGCACCATGTTTTAATACCTTTTTATGTAAATAAAAAAAAGTAAATAAATAAAGGACACATATTTTTTCCCATCTTGCAGTTCATTCATATCAGTTTATATCTTAAATATTTATATTTAAAATTCTGTCCCCCCCCCCCTTTTTTTTTTTTTTTTTTTTTTTTTTTTTTAGCTGAAAAGACATGAAGGAAGCAGTCAGCCCAGTCGTGTTTGTGGAGAGGTATTCCTTCAGAAATGGAGAAGATAGAAAGCTGCGGAGGCAGACATTTGCAGCAGTAAGTCTGTGTTAGTTTTACCTTTTTATCAAACTGCTGTTATAATTTGCACAGCATTTGTTGTTTCTTAAACTTTTGCACTGTCCAAATACCCACACTTGCCATCTTTGCACTTGACCACTTGATTACTTATCTGACATATTTGCTGTATTTGGCCCAAGTGTTCGAGTGAGCATGAAGACCACAAGTGTGTGTCGAACTTTTCATGACCTGATGGCAGTGTTTCCCAATCCTGGTCCTGGAGAACCCCAACACTGCATGGTTTTGGTGTCTCTCTTGTCTGACACACACTTTTGAGGTCTTGGAGTCTTCACTGATGAGCTGATGAGTTGAATCAGGTGTGTTTGAATAGGGAGACATCTCAAATGTGCAGTGTTGGGGTTCTCCAGGACCAGGATTGGGAACCACTGCCTTATGGGACACATTTAAGTGTTTACAGAGATTTTTTTTATTTATTTTTTTTTAGTTTCAACTTTGCATTTTAAAATAAACTTCTAAAATGTCTTTTCAATAGTTCCTATTAAAGATGACAATTTAATTTGTGGTGCTTCTAATTAAGTGTTAAAAAAGCAATTGCAAATGATGTACAAAATAAATATACTTTTCTGTGCACCAAGAAACCGTGCAACACTTTGTTTTACTACCAAATTATTTTCAATATCTAATTATTATTATTATTATTAATATTTCACATACATTGGAAAGGTTTCCGTGACCCCTCGTGAGATCTCTGCAAAAAGTCTCACAATTTATTCCAAAGCATGATGGGATACACTAAGCCTGGTATAGCGTTTCGGAGCAGTATTGGAGATAGTGTGGGTTAAGTGCACTGCGCTTTGGCATTATTAAGACTTGTGCACACACTGTCACGTACACACGCTCTCAAGTGGCCAAGACCGCAAGTGTGGGTATTTGGACAGGGTAAAAGTATTAAAAATGCCCCCATTAGTAAGAACTCTAAACATAGTCACACATCAAAGTCTTAATAATTCAGTAATTCAGTTTAACACTTGTATGATATTGTACAAGCCCCAGGACAATCTCATCTGACACTATCACAATATTGCTAAATCAGTTGCGCTCTTCTTGGAAAGCAGTCAAATGCCCCAAACAGTCAGAAAGTTTTTATTGTCCATTGGCTTCTTAATAAATTACCGGTACTTCAAATAAGCCCCATCAGTTTATGTTCCAACTATACATGATATCTCTCTGCACCTCGTCATTTATGTTTCCACGAGTGGAAATGCTAGTTTGATGTGTCACGTGATATATCAATTCTTTGATTAATTTGTCAGAACCAGATCAATTACACTACTGATAACAGTCCTGAAAGCATGTAATCATTTTTAAAAGAATTCATATGAACTTGCTTTTAATAATGGATGCATTTAACATTTAATTATACAGCATCTTTGCAGAGGCTGCTTTCATGGTCTAAACCCCCCCCCCCCCACTGTAATGTATATAAGTTGCATGTAATGTAATAATATTTCCTTCCTTTCTGTCTTACAGGATTGCTTGCAGATAATGCTGTTCTTCTTTTTCAGGTCTACAACATCGAGCTCAACAGATCTTTTAAGAGCCAACCCTCACAAACCTTGCTCTCAGCGAATCTTGCCATGATCAGCCCTTTCCAGGTACATTTGTTTCGAATATTTTTGAATCAACATTTACTCATCAAATGCTCTAGTCTGAATCTTATTTTAAATGAATTTAATGATATGTTTAATGAGCAATATTAATTGCACACAGCGTAAGTAGAGATTATCTTGTTTTACAGAAGAGAAGATCAAGGAAATTATTTGTTCAGGATGAGGAATGAAGACGGCCATCTTGTGCCCAAACGAAGACAGAAAGCTGTCCACTGGTATGTGTGTATTGAAGCAATGCTGTGTTATGTGTTACAGCACCTTATGATGATCTCTCACATGACTGTTCATGTCAGCCTTGATTATTCTTTCTAATAGGTTTTTTTTTTTTTTTTTTTTTTGCGTTTTTATTCTTTTTTTTGAATTATAGCATGTTAGCAAAGTGTGACTGGAACATTTTTAATCTTAAGTTTTTAAAAAAGCACCACCTGTTTTTCTTAAATAAAAGCATACAAGTTTTATAAAAGTGGTTTACATTATTTCATTGTTTTGTAAATGTTGTGTTATAAATTGTGGATTGATAGTTGATTGGTTTGAAGCCACGCCTTACACTGCACAGACTAAAACACATTTGTGAGAGAAGTCATGAACTTTGGAGAAAGATTCCAGAGGAAAAAGACACATTTACTGCAACAAAAGATGAATTCTAGAGGCAAAAACTTCAGTCACATGCTAAGGGGTGTCTCAAGAGCAAGTCCTTTGCCTCTGTAACTTTTTCTTAATTCTTGAATAATGAAATTGTTTATTGCAGTATTTTAACAATTTTACTTTGTACAGATGATCTCATCAGCCAAATGAGGGGTTTTGACCAAGTGATGGTCTTGAAAGGAATGAAAGAAGAGGATGTGGTAAATTGTCTTCAAAGAAAAAGCTTCTCAAAAGGTCTTAAAACAGCTTGAAGAATGGTATGTGTCCAGTACTTCAAGGGTCATAGTTGTTCACACTGCTAAAATCACACAGAACATTAAACTGTCTGACTGTCCATTAAACAACTTCATCTGAATTGTTTGTGTTTTTTGTTTTACTTTGACCAGGTCTGGGAACTGTCTGAAAATGGGATGTTAGGACTGAGAGATCCTCTGGCTGAGAAAAAGCTACACCAGATCAGTGCTGGATATCAACCACAAACTGTTTCCAGACACGAGAGAAGAAGATCATGATGGGGAAATGAAACCAGTTTAGATGTGATGATAAGGAATCATTATTTTCTGAAACAGTATCACATGTCTTATATGTATCACATGATCTGTATCACAGTTGCCTGGATGGGATTGTGTGACTTTTAAGGACATTTCATTACTCATCTGTGTGAACTGATTAATTTATGATATTAATGAATTTTTGATGATCCATTATTATTTTCCTTGAATCTTATTTGTCTTGATGCTACTTTATCAACTTTATAGTCTATGCTTCAATAAAATTAATATGATGAATATTGTGTATTGAAAATTCTTGGTAAATACATAATTTTACTAGGTGGTCTCATATGTGTTTATTTTTATACTTGGAAAAACTACGTTATTAATTACCGGAATTATTTTTTACTTAAGACATAAACATTTTTTGATCAGATTAATGACATCTGGAACAACAATACACCAGAAAGTTATTATTGTATATATTTAGTAACAAATATGCCATTTTTTTGGTGAAATAAAGGGAGTTACAAGATGAATTATTTTGCATTAAAAGATGGTGCCATTTGCTTTATTGTTACAAACACTTGAGGGATAACCTGAGAATGTAGCAGGAATAATCAACGTGGACCTTGTACTGCATTAAAACCAAGAGCATTCACATTACTGATGTCCAGCACCTGAGGAGCAAGATAAGGGGGTGAGGACGACATTTTTTACACTGATTTTTGCTAATGCTAATTATATATATATATATATATATATATATATATTTATATATATATATATATATAGTATTCTTAGTACTGCATGAATTTGTCCTTATGTAATAGTGAAGTATCACAATGTGTATAAATTGTCCTTGATTACTGCTTAACAGCGGGGAATAGATAACGGCAAGTTGTTGCAGGTTCATCCATTATATTTATTGCTGTTTACTTCAAAAATAAAAAAAATAATCTATTATTTTTATTATTAAATAATTTCTTTCTAATTTTTCCATGTTTCATCAGATGGCCTCACAATGTCCTGTCAAAAGCTATACTAGCCATGATGTAAGAATAGAAAAGGGTGGACTATGAAAACTGTCAGATATAAATGTGACTCAGCTCAGTTTGTTGTCCATGATGAAGAGAATACATATATGTAGGTTTTACTGTCCTTCTACCCCCAGGGGCCCAGTAGCACCCCCCGGAAGAGCCAAAAACTGTACATTTCAAATGGCTGTAAATCAGAGTCCAATTAACGAATCAAAGAGAAAATAGGCAGGATTACTACTTATGCTATGCTGATAAAATAATGTTGGGCACAGTTTGCAGAAATAAATGGAAAGGTGTCATTAAGGCGTTTTAAATATTGCTCACTGTAAAATACCAAATTTCACTCTGTCTTTCAATTATATCATAGAGGTTTACACAATGAAAATATTTAGATATCCAGTTTTCCATGAAATGTATTATTTATTTCATTTCGTTAATAATAAGTTTTAAACTACATTACCCACAAGCCTCTGTCGTTCTATCTATGGAAAGGGAAAACTTGGCGCTTTTCTTTGTAGTTCATTGAAGTTATGCTTAGGGTTAGGGTTAGGATCTCGCTAAAGAGGTAATTTTTTCTCAACATAGCAACCCTTAATTGTTGACTTGATCTATTACTAATGTGATAATAGCAGCAAAAACATACTTTTGTAACATGATGCGCTGTTTAATATGGGTTAAAAGATAGTCCAACCACAGACAGTCGTGCGGTGACAAGAGAAATTCACAGACAATGATATCAAAGCTGAACAGCGGCGTCACACTTCCTTAACCATTTATGGTCATTTATAACAAATGTCTTCCGTTTTTTCGGCTGAAGGGATAGATTGGTTAACAATCAATCAAATTTGCTACCTATTAGATTGTGTTTTATTAACGTCTACACCTTCCTCCAACAATAATGCAAATGCTCTAATTATTGTTGTTCAGCTTGACAAAAATTGGCCAATATTGATGTGCACATGCCCAGCAGTCGCAGTTGGATCCCATCTAACCGATTCCTCTCGTTAAATATCATTTTTTTTTTGTCCAAAGACAAGTGCATTAACTAATCAAATGATGAGCTTCTAACATTTACATTGTATGTTACGTTGTGTTTTAAAGTTATAAAATTATTCACTTTTGTGTTTCTGTGATTTGCCATGCTCTAACATTTGAACTCTAGCAATAAAAACAGAAAGAAAAAACTAATTCAAAGACAAAATGCCCAAATTACTGCACTGCATCCTCTGTCACCAAGCTCGTTTTTGCCACTATGAAGAATAAAAAGGCAGTTATGTTGTAAACGTTAACTATTTTCATTATGCAAATACTTTTATTAAAAAACCAAAACAGTAAATACAGTATATACAGATACAGTCTTTCAGAGAACACTGGAAAAATCAATTTTCTTAAAAGTTAAATTGACCAAAAAGTGATACAACACACTGTTTCAAACTCAGAAAATAACACCATGAAGACATGCATGTCAAGTGTGCAATATTATCTATAAAACTCTATCAGCACAGCATCAAATAAACATTGATTGTCCGAACAATGGAAGAAAAATAAAGTGTTCAGGAAAACAAACACCTGCTACATAAAAATGCAGAAATATAAATCTGACAATAACATCATTCGCTTCATGACTGGAACTAGGGGATGGCTGTGCATGAATATGTCCTTTACTAAAACTCCTGATGAGAACTGATGCTTTTTTATGATAAAAGCACCAGAAGTAAAGTTTACTGTATGAAGCTTGAAAAAGAGAACACAATGCTTTATCAATACGAAAATACTATTTTCAACTATTGTGTTCATCACTGGTTCTGTATACAGTATATGGGCTGCTGGAAGGTCAAAATGTATTCATTATAAGCTTATAATTAAAACAAAGTTGCATTTTCTGCAAAAATCAAACCACTGCAAAGTCTAAACACTGATCCAGGGACCATTTCTGTGTGTGGGGGGGATAAAGAGTTAAAGAGGTGAGTCCTTGTGCATGATGGAGTACAGCGTTATCTGCAAACAATCCTGTAAGACAGAAAGGAAGGAAATATTATTACATTACATGCAACTTTTTCTTTTAGACCATAAAAGCAGCCTCTGTAAAGATGCTGTATAATTAAATGTTAAATGCATCTATTATTAAAAGCAAGTCAGTAATAGCAAGCTATATTCATACGAATTATTTTAAAAATGATTACATGCTTAAAGGACTGTTATCAGTAGTGTAATTGATCTGGTCACGGAAAACCTTTCCAATGTATGTGAAATATTAATAATAATAATAATAATTAGATATTGAAAATAATTTGGTAGTAAAACAAAGTGTTGCACGGTTTCTTGGTGCACAGAAAAGTATATTTATTTTGTACATCATTTGCAATTGCTTTTTTATCACTTAATTAGAAGCACCACAAATTAAATTGTCATCTTTAATAGGAACTATTGAAAAGACATTTAGAAGTTTATTTTAAAATGCAAAGTTGAAACTAAAAAAAATAAATAAAAAAAAATCTCTGTAAACACTTAAATGTGTCCCATAAGGCAGTGGTTCCCAATCCTGGTCCTGGAGAACCCCAACACTGCACATTTGAGATGTCTCCCTATTCAAACACACCTGATTCAACTCATCAGCTCATCAGTGAAGACTCCAAGACCTCAAAAGTGTGTGTCAGACAAGAGAGACACCAAAACCATGCAGTGTTGGGGTTCTCCAGGACCAGGATTGGGAAACACTGCCATCAGGTCATGAAAAGTTCGACACACACTTGTGGTCTTCATGCTCACTCGAACACTTGGGCCAAATACAGGAAATATGTCAGATAAGTAATCAAGTGGTCAAGTGCAAAGATGGCAAGTGTGGGTATTTGGACAGTGCAAAAGTTTAAGAAACAACAAATGCTGTGCAAATTATAACAGCAGTTTGATAAAAAGGTAAAACTAACACAGACTTACTGCTGCAAATGTCTGCCTCCGCAGCTTTCTATCTTCTCCATTTCTGAAGGAATACCTCTCCACAAACACGACTGGGCTGACTGCTTCCTTCATGTCTTTTCAGCTAAAAAAAATAAATAAAAAGAATAATAAAAAAAGGGGGGGGGGGGGACAGAATTTTAAATATAAATATTTAAGATATAAACTGATATGAATGAACTGCAAGATGGGAAAAAATATGTGTCCTTTATTTATTTACTTTTTTTTATTTACATAAAAAGGTATTAAAACATGGTGCAGTAAATGTGATTACTGTGATATCTGTCATATAAAAAAGCACATCAAAACACTACCATTACAGTTGTACAACCATAGGTAGGTTGGTGATTATTGTGCTATTACTATACCATAGTAAAACTACAGTTACTGTGGTAAAAACATGGTAAATGTCCCGTTCCTGGGTTTTTAACTTCAAATTTCATTTGTTACTATTGTACGTGTCGTGGTTACCATGATTTTACTACAAATACAACTTACATCTTTGAACCTGATATGAATATAAAAACGGATCGAAGGTCTATGGCACGTCACGTGACAGATAGAGTTTAATCACTCTAGTTAGCAGCTGTCTTCATTTAGTTAAACGCAATGAAACTCAAAGACAGCCTCGGATGACCGATATAATACAGCGAGGAAACATACAGCGATATTCTGATTAATAAAGAAGACGGAATACATTTTATAACAGGCATTAAATCAGCGTATTTACGACTACTCACCCAACCTGTGGCACATGTAAACTGATGGCAAATATCGCGATGTGCGCTGAATGAGACTTCTTGAACGTGATTTCATAGCGATAAACATCTCATGCCCTTCGCGTCTGAGTACTGACGCCAAAAGTTTCCCACTTAAAGCAATGTAGGTCCTAGTGCGTCGATATAGCGACGCCGAGGGGCGCCTTTGGCGTCTTCATAGTGACGCTAGAGGCGTCAGTTTTTGGCGCTTTAGGAGTGAGAATGGGTTGTAATAAAACGCTTAAACTGCTTACTTGCACGCGCCTTGGAGCGTTGTTAAACTCACATTTTAATGCTTTTACCTGCAGTTGAGCGTTGCTTTGGTCAAACTCACCTCTGAATGCCGTTTTTACCTGCAGTTGAGTGTTGTTAAACTCACCGCTGATGAACGCGCTAAACCTTTGCGCAGAGGGCACTTTGATATCAGATTGAGAGGGTTTTTAAACATCAAAAACCAGTTGGAGGGCCAGATAAAAATGATCTGGGGGCCGCCATTTGCTCGCCCTGGCATAGATCCTTTTTTGTAGCCTATTCCTTTTTATTTTTATTTATTGTAGTCTCCACCCATACAAGGCAGACAACGGGTTGCGGTGTGTGCTGACCCAAGACGTCAAATTTCAACACTGTTGAGTTCTATAGAAGTCTATCGGACTACCCTGCACGTTGAAAAATGACGCCAAAGGTATACCCAGTGCGTTAAAAAGTGACGCCAGGGTCCCTTGACCATGCGTCAGACATTTGACGAGTAGGGAGTGAGACTGTGTTGACCAGATAGCATAGTGCTCTATCACGTTACCCAGTAAAACCATGATTTATCTGTGCAACACATGATGAGCGTGGTTTTCTGGAGATCTTTGTCAGAACACTCTAAGAGCTTTTTTATGACAGCTTGTAAAGTGCTTTTCAACGTATTTGAAAAACGAAACTAAGCCAGTCCTACTTTGAGTTGTGTGAGACAGTTTACAAGACTGACATCTCAATATAATCTACTTGAAGCCATGCTGAGCACTTGGTATGCAAATTGGTCATCTTGGTCAGTAATTTGAATCAAATTGGTTCCAATGATTCTTGAAATTTGGTATTGCAGTACCATATTATAAATATCTAATTTATTTTGCAATTTTGCAACCTGATAACTCAGGAAACATTTATATGTGATTTTGTGATATTTTTTGTTTCATTTGGATGTCAAAATGTAAACAGACAGTCTGTCAAACAGGTTTTGTTTAAAAAGTTTACGACATTCACCTGGTATTCTTCAGCCTAAGCAGCAGAGCATTGCACTACACTGTAAAAATCCACCTAATTCAATTTAAGCTTAAGTTGCTGTCTCAAATTTTTAAATATGGTGAATTATGGTGAGTTCAAGTTATGGAAAAACATATGTTGCCGTGACATTTAATAAGGTCATGAGTTTGATCAGGGGGATGCACAAACTAATAAAATGCATACCATGAACTGCAATATATGTCGCTTTGCAATGAAGTGCTTGCCGAATGTAAACTAAACCCAGTTTGAGTTGTTTACAAGACCTTACACATTTTATACTTACCTTACACTACCTTAGACTATTATAGTCCAACTCAAAGTACAAATTTAGTCTCAAACCCAAAAGAGCCCAAAACCTCCGTAAAACCAGCCAACAGACCAGTTTGAAAATTCCAATTAACACCAGTAAACCAGGTTTGGCCAGTGTAATAAAAAAAAAAATTCATTCATAAATGCCTGTTTGACATGCTGTTTAACCCCAGTGTTGTTAATAATGATGATCACATGTACATACATATCATCATTTTCCTTTGCTTTGATATGTAAACACCTTTTCATCGCTTTTGCTATTAATGAATCCTTTCAGGATGTGTAACATATCAGAGCACTGTATGAAGCACACAGACGGCCTCATTAGCTCACTGATTGACGCTTCTAAAACTTACATATAACACAGAGACAGAATCTTAATGGGATACCCGTGCCGTTGCACATTCAGCCTCAGCTGATTTGTTCCTGATTTACTTTACACGTTTCTGTTCTGTGATTGTTTTGCAGTCCATGAGGATATCGCTTTGAAGACTAGCAGAAGAACAGAGTGGAGAATCATGACCATTCAATCTTTATCATCAGTAGCCTTGGCAGCTCCTACATTCCCTTTCATGTTTTGTGTTTGTTTATTTCGGTGTCTAGCATCAACCACCCTCACCGTTTCATACTCGGTCCATACAGTTATCCTTTATACCCACACACCCACCCACTCACAAAAGCACACACACATGCATGAACTTTATCTCTTCCAAAGCACAGCAGCAGCAGCAGCTCGCTGGGGTTCCATCTTGGTGGAAATCAGAAAGTGTGAGATAATTCTGTAACTAATAAAGAGAAGGGAGGCCCTTTGATGGCTCAGACTGAAAAGATATTTCATGTTTTTTTGTGTGTGAGGGATTGGGGAGATGTGTGATTCTATGGAGCCTGTGCGCTCCCCTGCTGTTCCTCTCTGCCTAGAAGCTGGCCCCCCTCTGGCTAATGTTATGGAGAAAGGAAGGCATTTTAGTTTTTTAGGGCTGCCTCTCTCAGCCCCCCCTTTTTCTTTTGTTCCCCTTTGAAGAATGACTTTAGACATTTTATTTACATATTTAACCATGGATGAAAGAAAAGAGGGTTGCGAGAAAGAAAGCTCCCCGGGCTCTAGTGGGAATTTTGATAAGTTTAAATGAATGGAAATCTTATTAGGTTTTTTTTTTTTTTTTTTTTTTTTAAGAGTCAAAGCTTATGTTTTTGGTGACGTTTTACATGCCGAGAATGCGGTACAACAGGAGAGGCCTACATCTGAGTCAAGGTGGACACAAAGGTCGTCCTCAACCACCTCATCCTCCTCAACAAAACGTCTTTTTTTCCTCACTGATCCTCCTACAGTCCTCAGCTGCAAAAGTCAAAGTGAATCTTTGCACACTTCAAACTGTGTGTTGGGGGAAAAAAGCAAGTATCAGCTTGAATTGAGTACAGCTTATTTTTATATTGCCGTATGTGTGTGGTTTGAAAAGTGAAGCTGCTGGTGGATTTAGGCCCTGAAGGCCATGTTGGTTACAGATACAGGAGGACCACAGTCTTAATCTGCTTACCATGTCTCTGTTCTCCTCTCAAACGATATTGTACTTTGAATCAGCCTGCATACTTGTGTTATCAAGTGCATTTATATAAATATTATATTTTTTTTATACTTTTTATACCTTATTGCTGTCAAAGCCTAAAAAAAAAGAAAAGTATATATATATGATTATACATATATATATATATATATATATATATATATATATATATATATATATATAAAGAAAGAATGCAGGTTGTGTATGTTAACCATTATAGGAATTTATTGATCTACTATCTAATCTTATTATTATTATTATTATTATTCTTCTGAGCCAAATTTTAAACACTATCTCCTCCTAGAGCTTTCAAGCTAGAACCACCAAACTCGGGTCAGACCTTCAGACTGGTCTGACTCGGGTTGCTATATCTTTTCTAACTGATCCGGCTTATGGTTTTCGTAAACCAGACTACCAAAACCACCTTAAATCCCATAGACTTTCATTGAGGGGGTGCAAACTTTTACAAAATAAGACTTATAATGCATTTAAGTTGTCTACTACCATAGCAAACCTTAAAAACTCTCTACTGAGAATACAGCTAAAACCAGCCTAAGCTGATCAGTTGCTTTGGCTAGTCTCCCAAGCTGGTTTTTAAGTGGTTTTGGGCCACTGTCACGCTGGTCTTAGCTGGGGTTTAGCTGGTTTTTACTGAATCCACTGGTTTAAGCTGGTTTTTGGCCGGATTAGCATAGAAACATGCTAACAACATGCTAGTTACTCACTAATCAGACTAGAAACATGCTTTTAACATGGTTTTAAAAGTGGTTTTGGCCACTGTCACGCTTGCCTTACCTGGTCTTAGCTGGTTTTCTTTACTGAATCAACTGGTTTTAGCTGGTTTAGTATAGAAAAATGAAAACAACATGCTAGTTACTCACTAATCAGACTAGAAACATGCTTTTAACATGGTTTTAAAGTGGTTTTGGCCACTGTCACGCTGGCCTTAGGTGGTTTTAGCTGGTTTTAGCTGGTTTTCTTTACTGAATCAACTGGTTTTAGCTGGATTAGAATAGAAAAATGTTAACAACATGCTAGTAACTTGCTTATCAGACTAGAAACATACTTCTTAACATGGTTTAAAGTGGTTTTGGCCACTGTCACGCTGGCCTTAGCTGGGTCTTAGCTTGGTTTTATCTGGTTTTCTTTACTGAATCAACTGGTTTTAGCTAGATTATCATAGAAACATGTTAACAACATGTTAGTACCTTGATAATCCGGTTAGAAACATGCTTTTAAACATGCTTTTAACATGGTTTTAAAGTAGTTTTTGGCCACTGTCACGCTGGTCTTAGCTGGTTTCTAACTGAATCAACTAGTTTTTACCTGGATTAACATAGAAACATGCTAGTCACTTGCTAGTCATGCTAGAAACATGCTAGTCACTTGCTAATCATGCTAAAAAAATACTAGTCACTTTGCTAATCATGCTAACAAAATGCTAGTCACTTTGTTAATCATGCTAAAAACATGCTAGAAACATGCTAAAAACTGCTAGTCATGCTAGCAACATGCTAGAGACATGCTAGTCATGTTAACAGCATGCTAGTCACTTGCTACTTATGCTAGCTACATGCTAGCAACATGCTAATAATGCTAACAACATGCTAGTCTCTTGTTAATCATGGTAACAACATGCTAGTAACTTTGCTAATCATGCTAGTGACATGCTAGTCACTTGCTAATCATGCTAGAAACATGCTAGCGACATGCTAGTAACTTGCTAATCATGCTAGTGACATGCTAGTCACTTGCTAATCATGCTAGAAACATGCTAGTGACATGCTAGTCAATCGCTAATCATGCTAGTGACATGCTAGTCACTTGCTAATCATGCTAGAAACATGCTAGCGACATGCTAGTCACTTGCTAATCATGCTAAAAACTTGCTAGTGACATGCTAGTCACTCGCTAATCATGCTAAAAACATGCTAGCGACATGCTAGTCACTCGCTAATCATGCTAAAAACATTGCTAGTCACTTGCTAATCATGCTAGAAACATGCTAGCGACATGCTAGTCACTCGCTAATCATGCTAAAACATGCTAGTCACTTGCTAATCATGCTAAAAACATGCTAGCGACATGCTAGTCACTCGCTAATCATGCTAAAAACATGCTAGTCACTTGCTAATCATGCTTAAAACATGCTAGCGACATGCTAGTCACTTGCTAATCATGCTAGAAACATGCTAGCGACATGCTAGTCATTTGCTAATCATGCTAAAAACATGCTAGTGACATGCTAGTCACTTGCTAATCATGCTAGAAACATGCTAGCGACATGCTAGTCACTTGCTAATCATGCTAGAAACATGCTAGCTACATGTTAGCAACTTGCTAATCATGCTAATGACATGCTAGTCACTTGCTAATCATGCTAAAAACATGCTAGCGACATGTTAGTCACCCGCTAATCATGCTAGAAACATGCTAGCGACATGCTAGTCACTCGCTAATCATGCTAAAAACATGCTAGTGACATGCTAGTCACTTGCTAATCATGCTAGAAACATGCTAGTGACATGCTAGTCACTTGCTAATCATGCTAGCGACATGTTAGCAACTTGCTAATCATGTTAGTGACATGCTAGTCACTCGCTAATCATGCTAAAAACATGCTAGCAACATGCTAGTCACTCGCTAATCATGCTAAAAACATGCTAGCGACATGCTAGTCACTCGCTAATCATGCTAGAAAAACATGCTAGCGACATGCTAGTCACTTGCTAATCATGCTAAAAACATGCTAGCGACATGCTAGTCACTTGCTAATCATGCTTAGAAACATGCTAGCGACATGCTAGTCACTCGCTAATCATGCTAAAAAACATGCTAGCGACATGCTAGTCACTTGCTAATCATGCTAAAACATGCTAGCGACATGCTAGTCACTCGCTAATCATGCTAAAAACATGCTAGCGACATGCTAGTAACTTGCTAATCATGCTAAAAACATGCTAGCGACATGCTAGTCAATTGCTAATCATGCTAAAAACATGCTAGTGACATGCTAGTCACTCGCTAATCATGCTAAAAACATGCAAGCGACATTTTAGTCACATGCTAATCATGCTAGAAACATGCTAGCGACATGCTAGTAACTTGCTAATCATGCT
The DNA here is from genome assembly GCF_018340385.1 of Cyprinus carpio. Taxonomy (NCBI): domain Eukaryota; kingdom Metazoa; phylum Chordata; class Actinopteri; order Cypriniformes; family Cyprinidae; genus Cyprinus; species Cyprinus carpio. The sequence goes on along the minus strand of NC_056604.1, from coordinate 16,878,976 downwards.
ACAAACATGCAAGCGACATTTTAGTCACATGCTAATCATGCTAGAAACATGCTAGCCGCATGCTGATCATCCTAGAAACATGCTAACGACATGCTAATCATGCTAGGAACATGTTAGCAACATGCTAATCATGCTAGGAACATGCTATTAACGTGCTAGCGACATGCTAGTCACTTGCTAATCATGCTACAAACATGCTAGTGACATGCTAGATACCTTGCTAATCATGTTAAGTACATGCTAGTCACTTGCTAATTATGATAGCAACATGCTAGCAACTTTGCTAATCATGCTAATGACATGTTAGTCACTTGCTTTTAATGCTAGCAATATGTTAATCACTTTCTTTTTTAAACTTCTGAACTTTTCAAAATTTTAAATGTTTTAAAACTTTTTAAACTTTTCAAACTTTCTAAATTTTTCAAACTTTCTGGTCAGGCTTTTTCAAGCCAACTTAAAGTTTGAACACAAACTTTACTATCTAGGTTTTTATTTTTTTATTGTTTTAATATTTTAGTGTTTTTATTTTTTTTTTCTATTTTTTTCAAACTATACTGTGCCATGTATTTATTAAGTAGACTGCTCTTTAAAAGAAGAGCCTGCTATTAATATTCTGCATCTACAGTCTCTACCCAGAAGCATTAAATATAAGTCAGATCTCTCTGTGATTGCGCGATCATGTGCGAAATTCATTCATTCTTGACTGACCAGCAAAGGATGAAAGTTATACAGCGGTGCAAACATGTCTATCTGAGTAAGAATTCAGAATCACAAATTTAATCCCCTCATTGCATAGATCCCCCTCATTTTCAAAATGCAAAAGGCTGTTTAAAAACTCGCCTCACTTCTCTAAAGGGTCAGTTGATTTGAGGAAAGGCTTGTGAGCTCTTCGATTAATAATTTAAGTGCTTGACTACTTCAAAGCCTGCTGTGTTTTATGCACATATGGTTTTAATGGTTCAAAAACATATAATTTATTGATGCATCTTAATGTGTCCCTTTATATATCAGACACATAATCATCTAGGCTCACTTTAAAAACATGAATAGATTTTCCATTGTTGTAAGAATTAGCACTGACAGCTGAAAAGCATTGCATTAAAAAAAAACTTAAAAAGTAAATTCTGAATTGTAAACAGTTTTTTTTTCTTGGTGTATGACACATTTATATTTTTATAAGAATTACCACAAAAAAACCTTCATTGGGCATTAACAAATTTGGCTTAGTTTATTTTAATTTATGACACATATAATCCACATTATAAGCTTATTTTTCATAACCCAAAACTGGATCACATCAGAGATAATCAATAAACAAAGGCCTCTGAAACAACATCAAAACATTGCAGTTCTTGCGGTTGGGTTGATTTGTGAGCTTGAGTTGATGGAGAGCTCTGATGTGTGTCGTAAACACGGATGACTTCATGTGTTGTGTTAGTAATAGAAGTGTCAGAAACTCACTTTGAGAGCCCGTCTTCAGAGCCGCTCTTCGCTCTGACCTCATTCAGCTTTCAAGTGGCCATCTTTTAACTGAACTTGAAACCCCAGACAGGCAGGCCAAACACTGAAATTACATCTTTTACAGCTCCAGTGCTTGCAAAATGATTTGTCTGTCATTTAATTGCAAATGTGCCTATTAAAGATTAACCCTTTAAATGTGGGTTAGCAAATATGTGAGAATCATGGCTTTAAATGCAAAGGCATTAAATCATCCACACCGAAACTGTCTTATGTGAAGTAACGCTGCAATAAATCAGCAAAGAACTTGAATCCTTCTTCAGTATTTAGATTTTAGAACAGTATTTAAGTCTGCAAAGTACTTTTAACATAATGAAGTGACTGAAAAGTACCCAGAGTTCTTGTTAGGGCACTTGAGTGTCAGTCACTAATCAGGAGGGACTCTATGTTTCTTGCTCTTGCCCTCTTTTTGTCGTCTAATCTGTCTCTGTCTGAGTGGCCAGGATGGAATCAGTATTGCTGGGGGTTAAGAATGAGGAGGGGTGATGGAAAGAGAGAGGGATGGAAAAAAGAGGATATGGGGACACCCCACTGGTTTTGGCTCAGGAGGAACCATTCACACAGAAAGCCTTCTTGGGTTATTCCCACAGTACTCTCTTACTGAGAAGACGCACACACAGACACACACTCCAGTCAAATTAGATTAGAGTCCTCTTCTTTCTCCCTATACTAAAATGCTGGCCTTTCATTGCAATCGACCCCTGAGTCGCCTCTCAGATAATCCAGATCTTCTAACACCAACACATATAGACAAAGACTATATTTATTACTTTGTAGACACACAAGAGGATATACAACTTTAGGTTGAGTTTTTTTTTTCTTTTCACTATGTGATTGCTAAGGTGTTCTGGGTTTTGTTAAAGGCTGGAACACACTACACAGCTTTTGAAATCTGAACAGATTTTAAAACTCTAGGCATCATTGGTGACTTTGTAAATGGTTACAGAGAAAAACTGGGCATCATACATTAAACAACTGAAGATCACACACTACTTCCAAGTCATTCCGAACACAACAAACTCATGCAGAAACATGCACTTTGTTGCTAGGAGACACATGACAAATGAAAAGTATTAAGCATATTTATTATTTTTTTCTTTCTTCCAACTGGACGGAATCAAAGTCTGAAGTTAAAAAAAATCACAGTCTGTGGCCATCATCTACTATGTGCTTTTCTGTGAAATCTGTCATCTCTGATTGTTCAAAATCTGTAGACTGGCGTTGATTTTTAGAACATTTACTCCTAGACTGTAAAATGAGGAAAAACCTGGGGAAAAAAACTGTGTAGTGTATTCTAGACTTAAGACTGTTGTATGTGGTTGAACAAGCTATATGTTAGTCTGTAATGGGGCAATAAGTTAATTGCGCACCACTAAATATTATTGCTTAGTTGAAACATAAAATTACAAATAAACAAAATATCAGAAGTAATGGTTGTAATTAAAAGAGATTGATTTGAATTGAATCAATGAGCTCATGTTTTAACTTACAAACTTGATGTAAATGATAACGTTCACATTTACACTCCTTTACATTTATTAGAAAGAATATTCATGTAGATAATTTAATGTTGATAAATGAATCTTAATCTAAAAAGAGAGCATATTTTTAAATCGGTGTGTCTTTGCATGCCAAATAAAAATCAATACTAAAATAAATGTCATGTCTTATGTCTTTTCTTGTATCAGGCATAGTTTTTGAACATTTAGTTTTTTTACATAAAAAATACATATTACATTATTTCATGATTAAATATTTTATTTCATAGTTAGGTATCATATGGCGTTACATGAGTTTATAAACTAAAATATACAAAAGCACACTGTTGTGTTGGAACACAAAATATATTTTTATGAATGTTGGTAATGTTTTGTTGACTATTCATTTACCATTGTACAGACAAACAAAAAATACGGAACAAAAATTCTCATGTTCTTTTATGTTCCACAGAAGAAAGTGAGTCAATGATGACAGAATTTTCATTTTTGTGTGAACTATTTTATGTCATTAGAAAGGACTGCTGATAATGAAACACAATTGTTTTTATTTCTCAATAGTGATTGAATGAACTAGTGTGTAGAACTAAAATTCAGGCAAAGGTCTAGAGCAGTGTGTGTGTGTGTGTGTGTGTGTGTGTGTGTGTGTGTGTGTTTAAGGGGAGGGGTGTCAGTGAGAATCTGTCCAGCTGTTCATTGTGTCAACCTGTTACTTCCCTTGAGAAAGGAAGTGAGGCATCTGTGTGTGTGTATGAGAGAATCTGAGAGCAATCTCTTTATTACTGCCATCACCACACTTTGTCTCTCATTCTTCACCCTATTCAGCCATGAAACCTCTCACTAATGCATTTACAACTGGGTGTTTGCAGTGGGCCTCAGCAAAGATTAATGTACATGCTCCAGAGAGAAAGCGAGAGCGTCTACGCATGTTTAGACTAACAAAAGCCGAAGGCTGATCCTAAACATCATGTCATAGCCTTTAGAATAAAGCACCCAGAAAGCAGTGCCTGTAAGGGAGCGATTCCCAAACTAGCACTATGTTTAATTGCCCAGGTCTGTAGAAGCCTCTGAATGCAGGAAGCTGTGAACAGACCAGTGAATTATGACTATCTCAACAAAGTCTGTGACTGTTTCATCCCGCAGACCTGTGAACCGACTGCCTTTAAAGTCTGATGAAAGAGAGAGTGCGAGTGAGTGAAAAGATAGATTAAAAAGAAGTCCTTTCCCCTAAGCTTCGAGCGCTAAGCAGCTTTCATTTATTCTCTTATGTCCTAAGTAAGACGTTCTGTACTATTACTAAAGGCATTCTGGGAAACTTTCAGTGGAGGACTCAAACTTCACTCGAGTTTGTAGCACTTACGCATAAACAAATTTAATCACTGGCTTCAAGGAGAGTTTTAGCTTGGTTAAAATATCTAATAGGACTCTTCAGTCGACTTAATTTGATGATTTAGAGCCGTCTCGATCCATCTGAGGAAATTACAAATAGAAAGGGCACTTTTGGAGGGTTTATTTTTGGGCCTGAGTATGAGAGACAGAGGGAGGGAAAAGAGAGATGATGAAAGAGAGAGAGCTTTGGAAAAGGAAAATCCTCCAGAAAACTTTCCTCTCCATTCATTATAGCACATGGAAGCCAATTCATGCGGCAGCAAATTGAGATCAAAGTCAAATTAAAGCTGACTCGTTCAAAGGCAGATAAAACTAAGCGAGCCTGCAGCGAAATTTTCTCCACTGATTTCTTCCTCCTTCACTTTCTCCTTCATTCTAGCGCTCCCCTTCTCCCGTGATCCTTGGGACTTCCTTCTAAGAGACAGAGGCTTTAAGAAGTCCTGCAGCAGAGTGCTGACATGACTGAATAAACGCAACAAAACCCCTAAAAGTTCAGCCAAGACAAAGCACCACAATAATACAACTCATAAAAATTTACGACACACAATAAAGTTGAAAAAAGCTATTAAGAACTATTTTGAACGGTGATTGAGCTTGGTTCTAAAGCCTAGTAGGCAACATTAAAGCATTATCAGTTTTCGCAGGTTTCCAAAAAGAAGAAATCTTAAATGTAGGCAAATTCAAAAACTGGATCATATGTATTTTTCAAATAGAATGGAATCTCATAAAAAATAAAACCAAGGCAAACAGTGTATCCGCACTGAGTGACAGTTTTATTCATTATATTATGATTGTTCTAGTATTCTCATGTTGCTTGCTTTCTGTGTATTCTGTTGCAGCCAATTTCACCCCAAACAGAGACTTCCTTTTTTTTTTTTTTGGTGACAGCAACTGTTCAACACCTTTTTCCACTCCATTTTGATTGACAGCTCAGTTCTGATAATTGATCAGCAGTTATTTAAAATTCTCTACAAAGGCGTTAGTCTTATGCAGTCATGCCTGATAACATAACATCTAGGTTTTATAGCAGTTACAACCCATTTGGACAGAAAGGGGTTGGTACAGTTTATTTTGTTCTATATAATTTTTATGGGCAGGTAATTGTTGTTAAAATAACAGACCAGCATGCAACCATACCATTAATCTGGCATTACAATGAATGCAAATAGTAAAGATTAAAACCAAAGATAACGATATCTTACCATTGTATAATGGTGTACACTTTTTCAAGAGCCATTTCAATCAGCAATTCCGCAATTCAGGTGACCTGAACACACTGATTGCAATGTTAGCATCAATACTTTCATGCTGACTGGCATATGCACATATTTCCCAGTTTCCAGTAACACGGTGTTACAACAAACCTCATCTGCGCAACTGAAATTTAAAACTGGTTGGTGTCTTCTGCTAGTTACCGAAGCATTAAAATCTACTCTAAACTGATAAAAAACAAATTGGAGATTAAGATAATAGCAGCTTTGTCTTGTTTTAAATGAATAATTAAAACTGAGATGAAAAATGTAAGCCAGAAATTTAATTTTACTATGGTACAATAAATGTTCAGCGATATCTTGAATTTTTTTAATTATTTTGAATTTTGCCACACTTTTTTTCTATATATAATTGTCATGATCGTCAGCTGGAGTGCCCATGAACTCCATTTCCCATAATCCCATGCCTAGGGCTAATCACCGCCAGGTGTATATATACTGTGTTTGCACTCTGAGTTATTGTGAAGTCTTGTTTAGCCCAGTCTGACATTTCCGAGCATTCTCCTTGTGTTTGTTCCTGCCGTGTCTTATCTTGGATTGTTTATACCGCCTGTGATTCTCTGCCGCCTGCCCCGACCTCTGCCTGGTATTGTTTCTGATTCTGGATATCCTTTGACATACTTGACGCTGTTCTCTGATTACTGCCTGTCTGACCATTCTCTAAATGTACTTCAAATGGATCCGAACGTCTCTGACTCTGCATCACAATGTTGTACTTCAAATGGAATTTTTATGCTCTCTGCATCACAATGTTGCAGAGTATTTAAATATTTAAATATTTAACTAAGTGTTACAACTAAGACTGTTTTTTTATAAGTGTGGTGTATGCCTGAAAGTAGCGATCTACAATAAAGTGCGACAATAAGCACAACTCTGCCTCTTTTTGTTACATGTCAGTTTTAATGAACAACAATAGCCATTATACAAGTATAAAGTATAAGCGGCTTATGTAAGAGGAAATAAAGACAAAAGCAAACAATTCAGTCAAATGTATGCTACAAAGTCAATGCTGTACTACAGTAAAGTTCCAAATAAATATATAAAGTTAAACATAACTTTGTGCTCAGCCAAAACGATATGACCAGGAACAAATAATAGATTCATGAGACCACGAATGCCTGTTAAATATACCCAAAACGAATTGTATCTCATGTTTAATCACTACAGAGACATCAGAGCAAGCAGCAAATGTCGGAAGGACTAGCCGAGCTAAGGCTGCTCTTGGCAGGAACATGAGCACTGAGTGCCCGGTGATTGCCTGGAGTGCCGAAATCGGTATAGCAAATTTTCAAATAGGCGCTATCTGTATAAATAAACCTTAGATTTGAGATTTAAACAATTTCATTCTTGTCTGAAAAACTTTTAAAACTACATTTCATGACACAGTAACAGTAATATTTTGAAAATTACGCAGTTTTTTAAGCAATGACGTTTCACAAGTCCACAAGAACGCATACTGAGAAACAGCTATTGTCTGTGTGAAAATATAAAATGATAAAATACACTGATTTTTTGTGTATGTTTGTGCACTCTGATGTAAATAAGCTAACACTCATGGACAGCAGAGCGAAACGAGTGAAGGAGAAGCTTTATCCCCTTGTATCACACAAAAGTGACCAATAAACGTTCTGCAGTGAGTTTAGCTCCACCCTTTTGGTGCCCTTTGCTGTGCTAGGTACCCCAATGGAAGGGTACCAAAAAAGTGGTACGGTACGTTTTGTTATTTTGGTACCATTCACAACTTCATAATTGCGTACCGTACCATACTGAACCGTATACCGCTCGGTGGAAAAGAGCCATTAGTAAAGGTACTTCACCTGATATTCAGTGATAGATGTGAGAGGACATATAACTAATAAAATGGGATCACTTGAGAATCCTTTTGCAATGGGTCGGCCAAGCTTGGAAAATTGTACTACAATCCTAAAGATAAACACATGAAAGCATCTCTTTTATGTTTAACTACAAACTAAATTCGTATACATCTTTTATACTTTTTAACCTGTAACCATCACAACTTTCTTAAATCTAGCATTTAGCTGCACTGTGATACACTCATTGCCACAGTCTTGGTGAACACAGTATTTGTTAACCGTTAAAGACCACAACAAACTAGTCTTCTGAAAATCCTCTAAAAGTCAGCCAATCAGATTTCGACTTATGGTTTTGCGAAAGTGTTTCCAATTTAGTGTTCCATATATGCATCAGAAACTCATCATAGGAACAGCGATCTGTTTATAAAGGGCTAGGGAGACTTGAGGAAAGAAACAAAGACAATGCCAAAGAAACAACTCAATTTTATTGTAAATTTCTTCACCTCTCCATCACATTAAACAGTTAAACTCTATTATTAAGAATCTGCAGAACAAACAAATAAACCAATCTGAATGGTTGTTCAGGCCTTGGCTAATATATGGGATATTCTGCAATAGAAAATGTGCTCAAAAACATTATGATAGGCTAAACTATGCATTCATTTTGTGGAAGTATATTGAGGAGAACTACACTGAGGCCTTATTCTAATGGCCTAATTTTAACTCAGAAATTTTTTTCAGAGGAACTGTGTGGGATAAGATGGGGAGACATGATATTTTCATTCATGTGTTGTCTTTTCACCCGAGGTTCGGCGTTTCCTTTCATGCAGCCACATGTGGAGCGTCTCTTCCTCTGAAGTTGTGTTTGGATTAGGCAGGACAGGAGGAAGGGAACTCGCATATTTTCCCTGGAACTCTTTGTTTGCCTGAACCTCTCACAGAAATTAAACAATTCCACACACACCATGAGAGGAAGAGAATGGAACAAAAAATAAATGACATGAGCATTGGAGTCATCGTGGGTGGTGTAAAAAGAGACAAAGAGGGAAACCAGAAAACGAGTCATGACACAGGGCTAAAAAATAAGTAAAGTTATTCGGGCAAAAGGAGCTATATACATTTGATATGAAAGGAATTTGACCCCCTCATGATTCTTCATGACAAATCATGTTCATTCAGTACAACATGAAAGGATATTTTGAATGATGTACTGGCTGGTTTTTTATTTGCTATTATGTTGATTGGGACTTTTATGATTTTTCTTCTTTGTGTTTGTAAGGGTATTTTAAAGAATAGTTATGGTGGTGATTTTTTCTGTTGATTTACATTTTAAAGTCTTCTGAAGTCATACAATAGCTTTGTGTGAGAAACAGGCTGAAATTTAAGCTGTTAATCACTGGATATCTTGACATCCATTCTTGTTCACAAAGGAAGTATTGGTGTCCGATTCATGAACGAGTCAAATCTTTTAAATTACTTGGCTGTATGGGTTCACAAAAATGATCTGAATGATTTGTTCACAAATTGTACTGATTCAGTTCTCATGCTCAAGCATCCAGTCACAGTAGTTCTTGAGATAATGTTTACTAGATGGATGAAATGAAGCACAAAAGTCACATGGAGCTATTTTTTGATATTTAGAAGCTAATTGCATGGGAAAGAGCAACAATAACAATAACAAAACATCTTCTTTTGGGTTCCACAGAAGAAAGTCATGCAGGTCTTGAACGACACAAAGGTGAGCAAATGGTGAATTATCCCTTTAAGTGTGATTGAAAATTAAAAATAAATACTGCCCAAATGGCAGCTTATCTTCCAGGAAAATTCAAAACAGACACAAAAAGCTATTTCATTAAATGAAATATGCACTTAATGTGTGCAGTTAGGTGCAATTAGGTGTAGATCACACCAACTGAGAGAGAGGGATTTCAGTGTGTATGTATGTCATGTTGGACAGCATTACCTGCACAGCTATGAGGACAAGCAGGAACAGTCTTTAATGCTAATCAGTGGTTGCGTCTGGGAAAACTCAATGTTTATCAGCATTTCTGCAGCTCCAGTTGTCACAGAAAGAAAGGCATCTAAACTACCTATACTTTTCAGTCTGTAATTTGTACTTGAAAAATAATGGAGTAGAACATTTGTAAAATAATTTTTAGTGCATGTATTCAGTACCCACCTGTTTTGTTGTTGTTGTTGTTGTTGTTGTGTTTTTGTTTTTACTTCTTTCACGAATACACAATATGTTTTTCTTTAATTCTTTTAATTATCAAGGTTACTTTTTCATCATTTATCCAGAAAACTAACATCTGCACTGTAACTAAATTACAGTTCAAAGGCTTCGTTTACAGTAAAAGTGTTTGTCTCAAGTCTCAAAGAGAGTGTGCACACACACACACACACTAAGAAACCTTACACATGGAGGAACATGTCAAGGACTTAACACCTGGACAAGCTGAAAGGAACAGAGGAAAATGCCTTTTAATCTGTCCAAGATACGGTTTCATAGCTGTGAGCACTTACCTCATCTTTGCCTGTCCGACCCCCTTCTGACACTCTCCTGCACGCAAAGATTACTGTACCCATGCACATTCCTCCAGCTCTTATATCAAAACAGCCTCAAATCACCTGTCATTCTCACACACAGACACACACAGTAGGAAAAGCCTGTGGCCCTTTTCCCATTCCTTGAGAAAGAAAAGGCCCTGAAATCATGACACCAGAGGGGCCGAGATATTTAAACTATTTCCGAAGACTGAACAATGCACAGGCTTATCAAATAATAGACATTCTTCATTTGGTAAGTTCACATATGAAAGAATAAGATCAGATATATGTATTATTTCAATGCTACTCCTTGACAAGTTTAAGAGAGGAAATGGAGAATTTATTTAATAACTGAGAAAAAGACCCCAGTTATATCATATCTACTGTATTTAAAGTTTCAGAAGATATCACAACATTGTCACAAACTGAGCTTTGCCATTATCTACAAATAAATCAAATTTCTCATCAAATTGTCTCAAAAACAAAATAAGGATCGAAGACATTTAATTGTCCATTATTTTGTCTAAATGAGATTTTAAGGATCGAAGACATTTAATTGTCCAGAATGCATATAAAAACTTACCCTAAATAAATCATGCAATAATAATAAATAAATAAATTAATTAATTAATTAATGATAAATAAATAGATTAATTAATTAATATATTTGTTGGATAAAAGTAAATTGGTAGTGTTAATGGGAAGTCATACAAATCAGTAAAAACTGAATGTGAAATTAATACTTGGTTAAGGAGCTTAAGATAAGACAGATTTCATTCAAAGGTCTGTACTATCCATCAAAGCCTCATTTTTAATTCACATAAAATTAAATATGGAATCTACAAGGGATGCCTGAAGCTGAATATGTGAATATTGGAGAGTCTGTGAAGCCAATAACTTTATTAATGAATATGTTCTTGGTGCGACTTGGAACGTTTCTTTCTCACTCACTCTTTAAGCAGGTTGCATGCAGCATGCAATGCATGACATTCAGTTCTATCCATACTATATCTATATAGTAACCAAAACCATATCATTTTGTCATTGAAGCTGATGCATATAAAATGTCTCCTCTAGATTATAGAGTTTACCCAGATGGTCAATTCTATCATTTCTTTTTTAAGAGAACTTGATAGGCCTACCTAAATGAAACATAACTTAAAACTCTCTTAGAAGTCTCTCTGAGCTATATAAATTCCCTCTGTAATTCCCACACCTGATTTGTTTTTTATTTACAGCAAAATTTATATATTTATTTCTTAGAAGTCTCTCTGAGCTATATAAATTCCCTCTGTAATTCCCGGTCCCAAAATATATTACACAGACTTGATATATATATATAAGAATTATATGATATAGTTTGAAGTGAGAACAGAGTCAGACAACACCCCTCTTCCTCTCTGTTTGTGCGCATCACACGCTGACATACGTCAGAAAACAGGGTCAGGTACATCTTTCAAATGCAGTCTCTTTGAGACACACTGATCTTTTGGGAAATGCTGCTCTCAAAAGTATTTGATTAAACATAGTGTGGAGAAAACACACACTCCACTGTTTTAATCCTCTTTCTTTTGCCCTCTTTTTCTCTCGCATCCCCTCCTCTCACTGTGAAAGTGATTAGAGGGAACATTCTTGTGCCTGACACACAAACACCTTTTGTAGGGGCCCTTTGAGTGTCACATTGAAGTGTTTGAGCTTTCTAGTGAAGCCACTGACTTGAATGAAAGGAGAGGTGTGTGCAATCGATATACAAATGCATTGAAAGTGGAATGAAGAGAGAGAGAAAGAGAGAGAGAGAGAGAGAGAGAGAAACTGTGACTTTTTGTTTTTTTGTGTGTTTTTTTCTTTTGTTGTTTGTTTGTGTTTTTTGTCTTTTTATATCTGTACTGGTTTTGTTTGTGTTTATATATGCTGTGTTTTTATTTTTTTTTATATCTGTACAAGTGTGCATACTCTGCAGAAAGACACAGTGCTTCTACATGCACTTTAAAAGTTCAGTTTTCAGTCTGACTATAAGCTGAACTTTCATCAGTCATTTCAGTCTTTAGTGTCATGATCCTTTAGAAATATATTATTTACAGATGTTAAAAACATTGTGGTCAATATATATATATATATCAGTATTTATATATTTATATATATATATTTATAGATATATATATTAATATATATATTAGTGTTGTAAAATGATTAATCGTGATTAATCGCATCCAAAATAAAAGTTTTTGTTTACATTATATATGTATGTGTATATTTATTATGTATATAAATACACACACATACAGTATATATTTTAAAAATATTTACACGTTTATACATTTATATTCATAATTATTATATTTTACATAAATTTATTTAATACATAAACATAAAATTTTTCTTAAATATATACATGTGTTTGTATTTATATACACATAATAAATATACACAGTATACATGCATATGTTATGTAAACAAAAACTTTTGGATGCGATTAATCATGATTATTCGTTTGACACCACTAATATATATATATATATATATATATATATATCGAGAGAGAGAGAGAGAGAGAGAGAGAGAGAGAGAGAGAGAGAGAGAGAGAGAGAGAGAGAGCAAAAGAGAGACAGTGAGAGAGACCATGCATTTGATTTACTGTCTTCTTTGATATCTCGATAAAACAAAAGACCCATATTAATTCCCTTTTCAAAACCTTCATAATACATCATTATTAAATGTTAAAACATATTAAAAAAAAAGAAACAAAAAAAATAAAAAAAGGTAAAGAGTGCTAGGCATGTTGTAATGTTAGCACGTCTGTAAAAGAAGTGCTCTGGCTTTGCCTCTTGCGTGATTGCACCCAATTATGATTCTGTTTCATCTTGCTGCAGATGTTAGGCAGAAGTGGGGCTTAAAAGAAGAGGGGCGCCGGCTGAGGGGTGTCAACAGGCCCTCCGTCAAACCCTCTTTGAGGCCAGTGTCAGGTGCTTTGATTGGCGGGCCTTCGTGAGGAGAGACTCTCTTCTCATCTGTCCGGAGAGCATGACAGGTGAGTGCCACATCAAATACAGCTGAATGGAGAGAAGTATCGTGATCCTTCACAGCAGAGAGCTAGATGACACATGTTTGTGCCAAGGTGAGGGACAACGACCTTGGTGTCGCTTTCTTTCACATCGTCTCTGTTCGGTGAGGGTTCAGCCTCCTTAATGAAGCCACATTTGCTCGCACGAGTGAGAGGAATGATACTTTTTACTGCTTCTCCAAGACTGTTCAAATAGCAAGTGCTCAGCAGACGGTAGTCCAGACAAAGTGAGGCCATAAAAGAGAAGCCCTTTCTTTTCAAGTCTTTAGTTCAGTTTAGTTTAGTTTAGTTTATTTGTTTACAGGGGCTGTAAATGTGCCAGAATTAGCCAAAATGGCAATTTTTCATCTGTAGACCCTTGACAGAATGTTAAAAAGTCACCCTAAAGACAAAAACAGAGCATCTTACACATATATACACATCTACAAAGAAAACGGAGTAAAAAGTAAAATACTGAACAAATACAGATGAACAGACATGAATGCAATAAATAAAACAATAAAAATCACTACTAAAATACAGATATAAGTAGTTATTTAGACAAAATTAAATATAAGGAAAAGGAGAGATGGCAACAGGAGAAAGCAACATAGCCAAGAGCAGTTAGTACAAAGAAGTCTACTATCAAGAATACAGTGTTGACAGTGCTGAGTTTTTAGTAACTATTTTTTAAATTGAAACTGACTAAACTGACATCTTTTGAGAGGAATAATACAGTCCCCTCTTTCCCCACCCCCTATACTAGCTTGCAACCAAGTAGTTAAACAATAAATGATATGAGAAATAATCATGGAATGCACATACATCAAAGCGGCCTCAGACGACATATAATCACGAATAAATTTAAAATTTGACAGATTAAATTTGACCTGGTTACTGACCGTTTTAACCTGAGCCTTAAATGAATGTCTGGAATCAATTCGAACACTGAGGTACTTATATTGAGATACAACTTGTAGTCTTTCCCCGATACAAAAACATCTGGCACTACACTTGAACCATTAGTTTTGGTGAAGAACATACACATTGTTTTAGAGATGTTCAACTGTAAACAGCATTGTTCTAGCCAAGCTGTGACATGAACCAAGGATTCTGTAAGTTCATTTGCAACTTGTGACACACTGCTTCCGTGTATATAGATAACAGTGTCATCTGCATACATTTGGATGTTAGTGTTAGGACAGACAGATGGAAGATCATTGATGTACAACGTGGAAAGCAAAGGACCCAGAATAGATCCTTGTGGAACACCAGTGGATATACTTAGGGGGGACTGACTTATAATTCTGTATACTAACATACTGTATTGTGTGCGACCTGACAAGTATGATTCAATCCATCTTAAAATATCTGGAGAAAAATTAAAACCCAATAATTTAGACATAAGAATTCTGTGGTTTACAGTTTCAAAATCCTTCCTGAGGTAAAGAAACACCGCCCCAACAACCCCTCCTTTGTCTAAATAAAAACTTTTTCAGTGAAATAAGAGTTTGCCATTTCAGTTGAATAGTTTGCTCTGAAGCCAACTATATTGGATGTAAAGCAAAATAATTTTTATTCAAATAATTAGTCAAACAACTATTGGTACCCATTTTACTGCATTGTTTTAATCAGCTTAGCCTTCAAACTATTAGTCTGAAGAGAGTATCATTAAAACACATCTGTATACAAATATTTGGTCACTTTTTAAAAGCCATGTTTTAAAATGCATGAATCAATGTTTGAAATACAATATCAAACCTTTCAGTAACTTCTGGAAAAAAGGTTATGCTGATTTTCTTCTTTCTTTCTCAGAACTAACTTCACTTATTATTACACATTTAGTGCAAGGAAACACAAAGATTTTTTTTTTAATGCTAGGACCCACTTGATATAATTACCTTTTAGACCCACCACAAACTTTTTAGAGAGAAATATGAGAAGAATGCTTCACTATTTAGAGCAGACATTTCATAACGCTTATGGAAATCTATAAATGAGCCTAAACATGAACAAAGATACAGGTTAAAAGAATATATTTTGCTTTCTCAATATGTTTTAGCAAGTAATACTAGCTTAAGGGCTATTGAAAAAATAATGCACTGATATAAAATTCAAAATTCATTGAGTCAAATGTTGATTCAGTAGATACGGCAAGTTCATTCAGAAGCATTTGTGACCATGGACCACAAAACCAGTCATGATTCGCTTGGGTATATTTTAAGCAATAGACAACAATACATTGAATTTTTCTTTTAAGGCAAAAATCATTAGGATATGAAGTAAAGATCATGCTCCATGAAGATATTTAGTAAATTTCCTACCATAAATATATCAAAACTTATTTTTTTAATACTAATATGCATTGCTTTTAGTATTTTTCCTACTATATTTGTTTACATATTTATATTTTTATTTTTTATATTTTTTTATAATTTTTAAGGCTGATTCAAACAGAAAACTTTTGAACGAGTCTTTTGAATGATTTCTTAAAAGAACTGATTCATACAAGTCATTATTTTGGTGAATTGTATTATATGCAAAAAACCCTGCTGTGAAATGCAAAAACTTGTGGTGAATAATGGCAGACAATTAATGCCCACCAACAAACATAGTATGAATCTGTTAGCTTTGCATCCAAATGGTGTGGCTCAGTGGTAGAGCATTGTGTTAGCAGCGCAAAAGGTTGTGGGTTCGATTCCGGTAGGGCATTTTGTTTGGTAGGTGTTTGCCTGAATGCACTGCAAGTTACTTTGGATAAAAGCTTCTGCTAAATCCATAAAAGTAAATAAATGTCATACTAACCAGCAAAACCACACACATATGTTTTAGCAACAGTAATCGCATGTGTTGTTCATCACATTAACTATGGGCAAAGTTTCACAAACAGTAACAGAAATGTCATCATTCTGAATAGCGTATCTTATGTTTTATAATTTATTATTTCTATAAACATTCATCATTTAAAATGCCTTTTTGTGAAAAATGAATTTTCATGTAGTAAGCAATAAAACGTTTCACAAACAATTTTTCCTCATAATTTTGAATAGCATATCTAATGTTTTATCATTTATAATTTTTTTTAATTAAAAAATATGCTTGTGCTGTGCATACATTACTAAGCGCGACTTAGTAGTCCAAATATGTTTTGGTGCCGCAGTATATCTCTACATGTAAACTGTTCACATTAAACACCTCAGATTAGTCTCTTATATGTAACTAAGTCTGAAGGTATAAATGTCAGTCCTTTCCACACAGCTGTATCTTTGAAGCAGTGATGCATCTTTAAATGGTTGAGCGTTTTCCATTATCACCTTTCATTTTGTGTATCCCATACATCTATTCTTCCTCTAATCTCCTAAGTGCCGTCATTAAAAATATCACACACACACACACACACACACACACACACACACACACACACACACACACACACACACACACACACACACACACACCACACACACACACACACACACACACACACACACACACACACACACACACACACACACACACACACACTCACACACACAAGCACAAATACATTCAGAAGCTTCAATGCTGCAGGCCATCGAGGCTCTTCAAGCTAATTAAGCTGTTCAGAGTCCTTTGCTGTGTTTTTTTTTTTTTTTTGAATGTTTGACTCTTTGAATAAAAGAAAAATACTTTGGAGACATGATAAGAAGCCCAAATGTGTCTGAGCACATTTCTCTTAAAACAACAGATACCTCCTGAGTCAGTTGAAAACTAAATGCTTTCCTCAGAGCAACAATTTGTCTTGAATGTAAACTCAGCTCAGAAATGAAAACAACTGAACAATTTGCCAGTAATCAGTCCTTTTTGAACCACCACGGGATTAGTTTCATTGTTTAGTGGGCCCTTATCAAAAGCATATTATAATGATAAGAGATTTTCTTAAATTTCATATCTAATTGGTGTCAAGTTTAGCTTCTAATGGGGAAACATTTTGCATATTGTAATTATGGTGGCTTTTGAGGTTTTTGTCTTACTGTCCCCAGTGACTCACATCAGAGGATTAAAACTCAAAGTGAATGAAATTCTGTTTAGTTTAAAGATATGATATTTATTTCTCCTTTTTCTACAACAAAGGCAAGAAAGTTTCTAAATGCTGCTGTTTATCAGGCATGCAAATGTTTTCTGAGAAAGCATGGACCAGACACACACACAAAGACACACATAATTTTGTCCCGTTCTCATGGAACAAAGCACAGCTTCTATGGCTCTTTGCCATGCACACAAAAAGACTTGGGCCTAGTCAAGAAAAACTGCACTCTTTTTTAATATCTGGAGCCTTATTAAAGACTCACTAGGGGAAAGTCACTGCGGAGACCAACAAGGCATCTGTTATGTTCTTTGTATTCTTATTTTTCACAAAGGGGGGAGGAAATTATGCCATGGACAATAGAGATGGTGCAAAAGACGTCTCTTCTGTTTAAACAAACTGTAAAACAGATAAAGTGGAAATACGCAGGATTGCTTTGATGCCATTTAATCATTGTGTAACCGTTTGGTACAACTACTTATGTTCACATTGCAATGCACATACATGTTCAGACAATTATTGTTCTATTGTAAAACACTATTGTAATATGATGCAGTGGCTACAAAAAGCATGGACAATTATGCATCAGGGTTAGTTGATAATCTGCGCATCTGCAAACAAATGATTCCAGAGCTTTTCTACAAAATAACTTAATGCTTGCCATTTGCAATGATGTTTACCAGCTGGACTTTCATTTCTCAGTTTAGAGAAAGAAATGTATAAAAATTTGCCTGCATTTGTGCCTCTTTTGGAATATGGATCAAAAACATGAAGCTACCAGCTTCTGAAGGGTTAAATGAAGTTGTGGGGGCTGTGATCCACTGTTCATAGTACATTAGCAATTGGCAAACTGATGTGTTCATGCTGAAACAACTATTCAGGCAGTCAGAAAGTAGACTGAAGATAAAGAGTTTCGTACACACACACACACACACACACACACACACACACACACACACACACACACACACCCCCATTTGTCCAGTCTCTTTCGCTCTCTCTTTCCTCATTCTGTCCTCAGTAGACACAGAAGCAGGAAGGAAGTTTTGGCCAGCCGTTCACTGCTGGCTTTGGCCGGCTCTTTCATGTCTTTGTAGTTTTATTAGTGTTGTCATTAGGGGTTTTATGGCTGGTGTTTGCCCCTTTTTAAGAGCGGCTGTATTTAGAGGAGGTGTGATATGATGTCTGTGTTGATTGGGCTTTTTTGAACGAGCATCTGTCCCTCTGAGAACCATAAACACTCAGCTCCTCTCCCAAAGGGAACGTATACACTGTATTTGCCTTTAGGGTAGAGATACCCTGAAGAGAATGGAGCAGTCTAAAAACAGTCTGTCAATAAAAATTTAATTTTAAACTCGTCAAATAGTTACATAAAAATGATGAAAGGGATTCAGTCAGTTATTACTGCAAAATAAAACAGTTCAGGATGATACAAAACCTCTTTGAGTGACTTTAAACATACCAAAAAATAAATAAATGGACATGAAATATTGATTTGAAAGCAAGAGAAAAAGTTTATAGTGAGATAATACCATATGTGAAATATGTTGGAAATCAGTTGCATTGCTATTTTAGTGTCATTGAGATACTATTATAGTTATTGAATTTGTTTTCATTTGTATAGTTTCCTTTTTCATTTTAAAATTTTAGTTAAAGATTTAGTTGTTGTGATTTGTAATTATTATTAGTTTTTTTCCCAAATAGGCCAATATATATTTTTTTAGTTAATTAATTTTTATTTCAGTTTTAGTTTGGGTTATTTTAATACATCAAGTTAAAATAATAATAATAATTTTTTTAATGGTTTTAGTTTTATATAACTATAATAACCCTGATAAGCTGGCATGGAAATGGTTAATTTTAAAATATATGACATCAGAATCGCATGACTGACCATGCAATACTGCATATTTTTTTTGTCATATGTCCAAGTTATTGTGTTGAAAACTACAGTATATATATACCAAATTAATGAAAACAATAATTCAGATTTTATTACAACATATCATAATAGGAGAGTTGAATGGTTGAAGCATTCAAACAGTGTTTTTATGAGAACAATAGCCTAACTAAAATAACACCAATGTGTATGTATCTCCTCCTATATAACTGGTCTAAAAGCTGTGAATGCGGAGTGTGTGTGAATGTGCAATTATGTGTGTGTTTGTAAGCCATCACCCTTTCGTGCCCTCTCACTCCCAATAACCACAAGCAGCACAAAGAGAAACGCTAGCTGAGAGCCAGCAGGGGCACCGCGGCTGTCATTACAGCCCGGCCACGGAGAGCAAATACCAGGCCCTAGCAACCTGCAGGAGGGGAGCGAGGAAAGAGAAGAGGAAGAAAGAGACAGAGAAAGGAGCGAGGCGAGTTAGCATAGTAGTACCATAGTGGATGACCCCAACGTGACTCCTCAGCTCCTCAACAATCGCGCTCAGCCAGCTGGAGATGAGGTGTTGAGGGGGCCCCTCAGGGAACCCCCGGCAGAATTTACTGCCGACTCAGAGACCTGTGAATGAAACCCAATCAGCTCAGGTTCCTGCTCAGCATGAGCCCCGGACAAGGAGAAAAAAAAAGAAGAGCGCAGGACTTAGCGCTAATGCGGTCGTAGCTGCCAAGAGCCGGCGGAGGCCCTTTCTCACTCTCAGACAAACAGGCTCTGCATTTTTATTGTCCTTCTCCCTTAGTTCTCTTCCTATTCGCTTTGCCCAAAAGTCAATTCATCACCACTTCTTATCAATTTACTGCTGTTTGCTAAACTGAAAGTGAGAGAAAGTAAGGAGATGGGCGAGTGTGAGAGAGGAGGAGGAGATTTCTGAAGAGGGGAGGACGAAGGAGAAAAGGAGAGAAGAAGGAAAGGAGGTTGGGGGAATACAGAGGGAAGCAGCTGTCTATTTAAAGCAGGTTGCAGTGATGCTCAGAGCTACCCCGCTGATCAATTAGCATATCTGAATCCTCGCGCTGCACGAGGTTCCCGCGCTAGCACGCTGCTAGGTGGCACTTCTGAGGGAGGCGGCTTTTGAATGCGCACACAGGAATCCAGCAAACGCTCCGTGTTCCCGACCGTTTGAACAGCCACAAAAATGACTTGAAGTTCCAACTCCAAACTGAAGGGAAAAAAGAAAAAGAAAAAGTTTCACTTTTTCTTCTTCTTTTTTTTTAGATATAGAGAGGGAGGACAGACGAATTTACTTGTTTTTTTCTTTACTTGATGTTTAATAATTCACTGTGATGTTTCTCCCGCTCTACAGAATTCTTTGGGGAGAAGGATCCAGAAGAACAGACAGATTTTTCCTCTGAACTGTCACCAAAGGGTTAAACTCGCTGTTTGAGTGACTTCTACTGTACCAATTGTCTGTAAGCACACAGGATCCCTAATTATAATGAATGTGAGAGAGTGGGAATGTACAAAAGTTCAAGCCTGGTGAACTCTGACCTTATAAATAGAACATTTGACCTAAGGAGAATCAAAACATCACAGATATACCTGCTGACTCAATACAAAGAATGCAAACTTGCATACATTTATCAATGGTTATATTTATAATAGAAATAATATATAGTAGATAATACTGTAGAGTTTACCAATTTGAATTATTTTGTGCCTATAGACAAATCACATTCGTGCCAATATACAGCCATATCACACTGCTACTGTTGTGTGATATATATATATATAAATGCTGATTTATATTATATTTAGATTTACTTTTTACAAAAGTTAATTATGCCATCATACCAAAAGTGACACTTTTTCATGACTTTTTAAATAAAATTACTGTAAGGACATTCACCTAACCTGTTAAGTTTACATGTACTTGTACAATTGTGGATAATTATCCCAATCAAATGTCTGTTTATTGCTAATGAGCCTTACCATCCACAACAAATATCCCCCATAGCTGCCCCCCTCCATAAAAACGATAAAACCCTGAGTATACGAACACGCTGGAAAATCCCTTTTAGGTTTCATAAGGAATACATGCTAACGCTAACACAGCAACAGTGCGTCTAATGTCTCAGACTTCACCCTGAGGGTATGTCACCATTCAGATCAAGGCAAATCAACAACAACGATGATGGCAGTGCGTTCCCTCCCACATGGTTTAGAAAGTGAAACGATAGCGATGGTTTGTTGCTCTATTGAGCGCCTCAGTCTTCACAAAGCCTCAGACGAACCTAAAAACAACCTTCTATGTCAGACTGCCGAAGCATATAGACCATATTTGGGAAAAAGCAGGTCAAGTTTTTCTTCTCCCTTTCTCTCGCTTGTTTTCCCCTTTCTCTGTTTTTTCAGGATAGCCTTGAAGTTGGTCTCCCATCAGTCACAAAGCGTGGTTCTATTGACGGGATCCAGGGAGGGTATTGACGGTTCCATAATTTGGGCAGGGGAACACAAAAAAGCCCTGCCTCCCGCTGTGCACAGCATGCCACTGCAGGCAGCGGGAGCTTCACATTTTATTAGCCTGGGAGAGCAGCCCCACTGCAAATAAAGCACATTCAGCCAGCCACTGATCTCTGTCACAAAAACAATACCATCATAGCATACCGCTCGCTCTTTCTCTTCGTCATACGCATACATACGGGCACATGCGAACGCTCATTGTAACTCTTTTTCCCTTTATCAGTCATTCAGTCTTTTACTTTCCCTTCAACTCGCTCTTTCTGAACTCCACCTCGTTCCAACTTTCTCAACATTTCTCTCTCTGTCACCCCCCTTTCGTTCTTCATAGTGTCTCTTTCATTCGGTCCCCACAGTTGGACACTTCACACTTGGAGGTATAGCAGCTCAATGAACAGGCTACAAATGAGCTGATTCAAAAGAGCTCAACCTAATAAAAAAAAAAAAAAAAAACAGATATATTAGATTAGCCCTCCACCTGCTCCATTCTGTCTGCATGTGTCTTTATGTATAGGCTATTATTATCATGGAGAAACTTTGGAGAGCAGCACATTTCAAGTTAAAGATATAGTTTGATTATAAAGTTTTAGACCTCTACGACATTCTTTCTTCTAACACTAAAATCAGATATTTTGAATTATGTGCCAGTCATTTTTTTCATGCAGTTACAATGAACAGGGATTAGCTTTCTAGCTTCAAAAAGAACAAAAGAACACAAGAATCATAAAAGTGGTCAATTTTGTTGTATTTTGAAATTTGAAAGTTATTTACTGATAATCTTCCCCTCTAGTAAGATGTTAACCAAAAACTTAATTGATTCGTGCACAAATCATTCAGACTGGTTTTGTGAACTGGATCCAAAAATCATTGACAACATCTGACTCAAGAGTTTAGTTACCAAAACAGACTACAGGTGCATCTCAATAAATTAGAATGTCGTGGAAAAGTTCATTTATTTCAGTAATTCAACTCAAATCTCAATAAATTAGAATACTTCATAAGACCAATAAAAAAGTGAATTGTTGGCCTTCTGGAAAGTCTGTTAATTAACTGTACATGTACTCAATACTTGGTAGGGGCTCCTTTTGCTTTAATTACTGCCTCAATTTGGCGTGGCATGGAGGTGATCAGCTTGTGGCACTGCTGAGGTGGTATGGAAGCCCAGGTTTCTTTGACAGTGGCCTTCAGCTCATCTGCATTTTTTGGTCTCTGGTTTCTCATTTTCCTGTTGACAATACCCCACAGATTCTCTATCATCACAGACCGTGGAAACTTAACACTGGACTTCAAGCAACTTGGGCTATGAGCTTCTCCACCCTTCCTCCAGACTCTAGGACCTTGGTTTCCAAATAAAATACAAAACTTGCTCTCATCTGAAATCAGGACTTTGGACCACTGGGCAACAGTCCAGTTCTTCTTCTCCTTAGCCCAGGAAAGACGCCTCTGGCGTTGTCTGTGGTTCAGGAGTGGCTTAACAAGAGGAATACAACTGTAGCCAAATTCCTTGACACGTGTGTGGTGGCTCTTGATGCCTTGACTCCTTGTGAAGTTCACTTAAATTCTTGAATCGATTTTGCTTGACAGTCTTTATAAGGCTGTGGTTCTCTCAGTTGGTTGTGCATCTTTTTCTTCCACACTTTTTCCTTCCACTCATCTTTCTGTTAACATGCTTGGTTACAGCCAGCTTCTTTGGCAATTAATGTTTGTGGCTTACCCTCTTTGTGAAGGGTGTCAATGATTGTCTTCTGGACAACTGTCAGATCAGCAGTCTTCCCCATGATTGTGTAGCCTAGTGAACCAAACTGAGAGACCATTTTGAAGGCTCAGGAAACCTTTGCAGGTGTTTTGAGTTGATCAGCTGACTGGCATGTCACCATATTCTAATTTGTTAAGATAGTGAATTGGTGGGTTTTTGTTAAATGTGAGCCAAAATCATCAAAATCACAATTAAAAGAACCAAAGACTTAAACTACTTCAGTCTGTGTGAATTGTAAATGACAGATTGCCAATATTTGTCTTTAAAGTATTAAACTTAGAAATATGAAGAAAGTGTTGTAAACCCTGCATATAGAGAGAGAGAGCAAACACATCTTGTTGCATCAGCATGAGGATCACAAAGAAGTTGCACAACTTGCAGACTCGCTGATAAATACTGACTGCTAACATTCTGGCTTATGCATCAATGAATCAACGAAAACTAAACTGATTTGCCTCATAGAACAAAGACAGACGTGACTGGTTGTAATGATGTGCAGTATAACACATACACACAACACATATATTACACAAAACCTCACAGTCCTCTCATGCTAATTCAAAAGGAGTAACATCATTTTAAGGATGGAGAAACAGATGAAAGTGCAATTTCAGTGAGTGAAAGTGTTACAGAAACAAAGCAAACAGGCATTGAAAACACACACACACACACACACACACACAATGAATTAATAGTGTTTTCTAAAACTCTTCCTCCCTCTCTGTCTTTGTCAACTCTATCCAATTCATTGGAGGTTTGAAATATATTTAAATAAAATCTGCAGATGCTTTTTTTTTTTGTTCCATTACATGGAACTCTCTTTAATCTAGCCGCACTCAAAAAGCTATTCAAACATCTTACATAAATTATGCTCTCAGTATTAAAATCAAAGGCCAACGCCACCAGTCCCAGGGCGGTGGGAGAAAACTTTTGATGGACAGAAGGAGAGAAAGACAAACTTATGATAAGCATATGTCATACTTTTTTTAAAGCCTCACTTAGCCTAGATTTGTCTGCTATCAGCTCAACATCAAAACACTCCGGTGATTCCAGTCTAGCCTATACTCTTGAATAGCAATAATTAACAACACTCTTTTTCTCTCTTAATGGAAGTGTTTTTCATCATTATTTCTGTTCTGAAAGTGTACTGATCAAAGAGCCAAGCAAAATGTAGAGTACAGTATTCTGGATTCATTAAATGATCTGGTTTAATCAAAAACGAGTTGTGATTACCATTACGCTCAGTTGCATTGGAAAATTTAAGTTTGGCTTTTAGGGTCGTCCACTGAAAAATATTATAATTGTTAATGCTTATGTGAATGATAAGGGCATTTGTAAGGATAAATAGGATGTGTTTTTTTTTTTTTTTTTTACAGTTTTTGTAAAATTTTGTCTTATGTGTCTCTAATGTAATGTCTCTGTCTAGTGTATTAAGGATGTTTTTATTACTCCCTATTTTTAGCTAAGGATATTTATTTGTAGATTTTCAACAAATAAATATGGGGCACATTATCTTACAGACTGTAATATGAAGCATTATCAAGTTAAATCATGAAGTCGTATTATGAAGTCATTGTCAAGTCAAATTGTCCCAAACTGTTTTATCTTAATTCAGATAAAAACATGTTTAATATAACCTATTTTAATATAAATGCAATTAAAACATCTGCATTTATGATAAAAAAAGTACACCTTAAATTAACTCATCATACTTTGAATGACTTTGAATGAAACGTGATCATATTCCACCACTGTTCAAAAGTTTGGGGTCAGTAAGATTTTTTTCTCTCTTAAGAAATTTAATTTACTTTTATTCAGCAATGATGCATTAAATTGATCAAAAGTGACAGAAAACACATTTATAATGTTACAAAAAAAATCTATTTTAAATAAATGCATGCAGTTCTTTTGAACTTTGAAGAAAATGTATCACGTTTTCCACAAAAATATTATGCAGCACTGCTGTTATATAAAGATAACAATAACTGATAATAAATATTGAGAAGCATTTCTTGAACAGCAACTCAGCATATTTGAATGATTTCTGAAGGATCATGTGACACTAAAGCCTGGAGTAATGATGCTGAAAATTCTGCTTTGCATCCCAGGAATACATTTTACATTTTAAAACATATACAAATAGAAAATATTATTTAAAACTGTAATATTATTTTACAACATTACTGTTTTATCATATTTTTAACCAAGTAAACACACCGAAGAGACTTCTTTCAAAAATATATATTAAAAAATTAAAGACTCCAAACTGATGAATGGTAGGGCACAAACAAAGCTTTGAAACATTGACCACAAACTTAATACAACAAACCATTCCATTTTGAGCTGTGATCTGTATGTCACAATATGTGACTGTTCATTTGCATTGTGATGTGATTCAGTAATTGACTTTAATTGCTCATTTTTACTGTAGTAAACAATTCGTAGTATAAAGTCAATCAGTTTGTCTGAAGATCTTTAGCAGGTTTAAGCATTTTTTCTTTCTCTTAATGCTAAGATCTCACAGTCTCTAGCTCAATGTCCACCTTGTGGAGACCCCTGGAAACACTTAGGATTCAGGTGTGAGAATGTTTTGCAATACACTGCTCCTCAGTGCTGCTCGTTGCTTGCAGAAGTAGGAAACAGGCTGTCTGTAAAAGTGTATCACCAGCAATAAACAACATCTCAATCTATGTTACTGACAGAAAAGGATGATGTTTCTTTATCACAGTACATAACACTAACCTGTGGACATCTCATTAGCTTTCATCTTTGTATCATCTCTCATCCACGTCTGGTTGGCGGGTTTGGGGTAAAAATCATAGGCACTGCACACCAGAAGAGCTTTCTCATTCCCCTTTCTGATTCCGTGACTGAACAGATAATAACTTCTGGTTTTACTGCAGAAAGGAAAACATACATGAAACATACACAAATAAGAAGACATGAAATTATGAGGAAATAACTGCTTAAAACACACTAACCCACAGGCCATCCAAAATGTAGATGAGTTTGTTTCTTCGTCAGAACAGATTTGGAGAAATTTAGTATTACAATGCTAAATTCTGTGCACCAATGGATCAAATGGGTGCTTTCAGAATGAGAGTCCAAACAGCTGATAAAATCAATCACAATAATCCACAGGTTGGATACACACTACTGCAAGACACTCTTGACTGTATGCAAAAGTCAGCCTGGTGTCTTCAAGATAAAAGAATTTGACAAAAATTTGTCACTATCACAATACATATGCTGCATTACTACACTACTATCTTAGCTTCATCTTTGTTAGACACAACTGACACTTTTTATAGATATTGTAACTGTAAACATGTAGGCTAATACAAGAAGTTATAATGCATATGTTAAGATCCTAAATAAAAAAACAGCAGAATAGATAAGAAAAGAGTACTAAAAGGGAATGCTAACTACAGCTTTCTCCAGGACCAGTAAGTAGACTGTAAACTTAAAGAGCAGTTATATTGTAGCCTACTTGGGTTTACGATGCTTTTGGGAAACGCAGCCATGTTTGACTAACAAGCAGGCCAAAATCCACTTCCACAGTGGTATGTAAAGCAATGAATGTCATGATGGATGAGGCACAGTCAAAATATAGGTGACACTGACCTCTGGTGCTAATTTGTGCAATAGTGATGGGAAGTTTTTACTGACTCTCTCGTTTGATCTCGTTCATCAAAATGAACTAATCTTTAAGTCATTTTGTTTATTAAAGTGGCTTTAAATGTTATACTTTTAACAGCCAGAATATCAAATTCTGAATTAAGAAATCATTATAATGCACCCAAAAGATAATTTACAGGGGACATAAACAGTTACTTCACATTCCGAGTCTTTCTTCCATTTGTCACGTGACAGACGCAATGACCGGATCGTTCATGAAACGCGAGAAAAAAAGTGTCGCTACTTAGTTAATTATTTTTTTATTCATATTTTTGCCAAACAGTTTCACAGTTAAGCGTGTGTTGTAATTTTTATTGTTTAATGTAATCCATTTCAGATGATATGTAACATTCTGAAATATTTCATTTATCATGAATAAGCCCTTCAACAACCTCAAGGTAGAACATGAGATTGATTTGTATTTACTATTTACATCTAATTCCTAATTTTAAATGTCACAAATTATTGTGTCTGTGCAAATGTAGAGAAAAAAACGAAGAAAAAAATATGTAATTACTGACACACTAAAGATATTTGTTGGTGTCTTGCTATGCACTGATTCCATACAAATTTGCACTGCAAACCCTATATCAAAAATACTGCATCTTCCACCTATTTATAGCCTAGGTTAGATAAAATAGGTAGGCTATATAAAAGGAATGGATGAATGTTTTGTAAGTGTATTAGACACAGTCAAAATATGTGTGACAGTGACCTCTGCTGGTTAACATGTGGAACATCAGTCTCAAAGCATTGATAAAAACAGATTGATGAGTAAAATAAATGGTGTACTTAGCATCGACAAGCCTTCGCAGGTGAAAAAACAACACAAGACAAAATGCGAGAGATTGAAATGTTGGGATATATAAATGGAATGGGTGAATGTTTTGTGGTTGTATTTCAAGACCAGAATATAATTCATTTATAGAATTTATAATAACATAAACAAGGCCTGTTTCACACAGTCCACTCAAACAGTGTGTAGGAGGCACCTAATTAACATGTTCGGCTGGTCATATCTAATTCTTGTAAATAAAATTTTATTATAGTATTGTAGAAGTTTTATGACCAGAGCCTTTTAAAAACAGCTTTGAGCCTGAACATATAGAGTGCTCACAATTGCAGTGAAGTCTTTGATGAATGATCCTCTAAAATGGTAATATGGAGAGATGGTGCAGTCATAGATGTTATGGCTTACTGCTGTTCAGTCCCATTCATTGTTTGCACTGGAAGTAACAAACTGGAAGTCTGTAAAAGCCTGTAGACAGTAGCAAAACAACAAAATTTCCAACATCTCAGCTGATAATGACAGGGAATTTTTAAAAACAGCATCAGCAAACCATATCTGTCTTCATTCTGTACTTTAAATACCAACCTGTGTGTTTTGTAGTAAATCAGGCCTCCAGCTGCCATGAAGACCCCCATCAGCAGCCCCACAGACCCAAGAATGATCTTAGACCTTTCAGAGTCAGGTAGAGAGGGATCTGTAAAATGAAAGAAAATTCTGACAATATGTTCAGTGAGGGAACAAACCTAATCTTAACACCTTAAATTCACCTTATAAATTCGTCACAACTCTTCTTACCCCAGTGATAGTTCATGGGTCTATGGGAGCTGGCATGCTCCACCACACAAGAGATCTTCTCTCCAGGTTTGGGAAAATATTCCAGGTGGGAGTGGATTTGATAATACCAGTCTCCATTAGCCATCTCCTCAATGAACATCACATCAGCTGCCACTTTTCATTTCATCTCTCATCCACATCAGTTTAATGGGTTTGGGGTAGAAGTCATAGGCACTGCACACCAGCATAGCTTTCTGATTCACACTGCAACCGGATAATGACTTCTGATTGTACTGTAAAAGTAGAAAGGGTTAGATGTCTTATATATGTCAAACCAAAATAGCAAAGCTTAGAAACTAATAATATATTCTGTATTTAATATTAATAAGTATGTGTAGTGAATAAGGAACTGTTTTACCTGTTATCCTTGAAAAAGAGGCAATTAACTCTGGAATTGCATGGGTTCAGCACAAATTCTGCTTGTGCAAGTAAAATCTTGTTTTTTTTAATAGTCCTCTGCCAATTTTTTCCCAAATTCAGTGTAACCAACAACCTTATGCTCAGTACTGTTGTATCTCAGATATTCTATCATGTTGTAGGTGACCGAGAAGATAAATTCAATGTTTTTTGAGAGTAAGGTACTCAACACTGAATTTGGACATATCCATAATGTCCATGCACTGAAACAGAAAAGGGAAAGATAAGTTTAAATAACATTTTGACATAAAAAAAAACTAAGATTGACTAATACAAATAATTTTCAATACTAAATAAAATATCTTGTTTTTATTTTATAACAATTTTCATAATAACAAAGTATTTTATTGTAATAAACTTGTCAGAAGAAGACATAGTGATGCAAAATTTAATCCAATTCAGATGGTCAAGGTGTAATAATATGTAAATTTATTAAAAAGAATA
This sequence comes from Cyprinus carpio, assembly GCF_018340385.1. Lineage (NCBI taxonomy): Eukaryota > Metazoa > Chordata > Actinopteri > Cypriniformes > Cyprinidae > Cyprinus > Cyprinus carpio. Next base: position 16,849,517 of record NC_056604.1, on the reverse strand, counting down.
TAGAGAACAGAAACCACAAATCATAACTTGGAAATAAAGTTCTGGATAATAATAACAACCTTCAAATATAGAAAATGTTAACTCCAATGTTAGTACATTTTTAATAACAATCCATTTATGATGGATTGAACCCAACCAGTATTAATCAAAACATTAATACAATTGTAATAAAAACATAAACCATTATTCTGTTCGAATCAAAAGTACCAAAATATGAAGTATTAAAATATTAAAATATCAAAGTATCAGAGTATCAAAGTATCTGAATTTCAAGGTATCTGAATTTGAATAAAAACCTGTAAGAGTTCTAAGTCTGAGTCTAAGAGTTGTCGAGTGAAGCCAAAGGAAGAGGAAGTGAGCTGAAAAGATAGAGAGGCCAGAGTCTCAGAAAGTCAAAAACCCCCTACTCTATTTTGCAGAGTCTATCTTATATACTGTTGTTCTAGACATAAGTCGTCATCTGGCTATCACTAATAACACCTGACCTTTAAAAATAGTCTCGATTTTGGACTTCTTGAGTCTATCTTATATACTGTTGTTCTAGACATAAGTCGTCATCTGGCTATACAAAAGAACAATACATGCAGTTCAACGTTCATATGCAAAACAGACTCAGCTGACTACGTCAGTTAGAAATACTTTGAAATTACATATGAAATATACCATAAAGTTTACCAAAACATTTTTGAATATAAAAATGAAACCTATTAATATATTATATATATATATATATAATATATATATATATAAATATATATTAATGTTGAGACAGATGCTTACCATGAAATATTAATTCTTTAACTTTTGAAATGAAACGTTATCATTATGAATAGAACACATTTTGAGTATGTGACTTCTCAGAATCTCTCAACAACACTTGGGTTTAATTTAAATACGCGGACTTCTTCTCAGAATCTCTATCACCATGTGGATTTCTTAGAATCTCCACACACCACATAGTGAATCAGAATTCGATTATTTTGTGATTTGGTAAAGTTAGGAAATCATTCAGAAATGACATCATAATTCAGTTTGACATTTGTTTAGTTGTTAACACAAGATGATTAGTGACGGTAGTTTTTAAACCAAAATATTTAATATTGAGAATTCTAAATCACCTGAACACAAAGGTATTTTGTAGGGAAAATTTGTCATTTGTTTTTTTGTTAAAGCAAGATAAAAAATTGATTTAAGTATTGTTGTACATTTTTTTTTTAATTGTATTGTGGGAGTGGTGTTATTTGATTGTTTGTTATGATAATCACATCTGTGATGTCATTACAATACACACCCCTTAGTCAGCTACTCAGAATATATCAAACCAGAATATCCAGTTCATGACTGACCACAGCGCCACACTAAATTATAATACAGGATCCAAAAGTTCTGTGGTTGAATTCACTTCTGTGAACAAACATGATTGAAACATTTTGCGGAACATTTATTATTATTATTATTATTATTTCCTATTTTCTACATATTGAAGTCCAGAGAAAGTAAACATTTTCCACACTTTTTAATTAATGATGTGTTTTAACATGAACTTTATTAATTATAGTTTTTCTGATATGTATAATAAATATTATTGTTATAGTATATAATTATAGTATTAAAACCCAAGTTCCAGATATGATGAACAAAGACCAGGAGTCAGAGAGTTCAATTAAAGAAATAGAGAATACGCAGATTCTTCAAGGCTGGGTTGTTCAAACCCAAGCTCTAATCTGAAACTTTCCAAAAACATCCAGATATGAAGTCCTTTTTCTCAGCTAGAGGTTTCAGTCAGTATTCTTTTCTATTTTCTAATGTTTAAAAATTAAGAATAAATTAAATGATTCAATTCTAAATTGGTAATGTAGATGAGAGGCCGTAATGACCTTTAAGACCTAAACTGTCATAATTCAGAAGAGTAAATGCATGTTTTGACGTGTTGGGCACTTTTCTCAAACCAAGAAGAGAGCACATTCCAGTGTGAGACATGTAATTCTATACTATTCAAGTTTCACATTGGGAAATCCTTTAAATCATTTAATATTTCCAATAATAATATTAATTTACTTAAAAAACAAACCTGCAAGGCTTCATCTGTCTGTTTAATCTGGAGTGTATTTTAATATTTTGAATGGTTATATTTGTCTGTTTAAACATTATATAAATTGGATATCTATTTTATGGAGAAATAGCACAGTGGCTCTGTTCTAAATATGTGTTTCAATGTGCACTGTCTGCCAGTTAAGAAGAAAGAGAATGCAGATAATAAAGTTACATGCAACTCTTACAGACTTTGAAATATACAAAGTCTGAATTTTAGGTCATTTTAATTCCAGGTATAGGTATTTATTTATTTATTTATTTCCGCTAATAGCCGGATTTGTGTGTGTTTGTGGCAAAACATGCTACATGTAATATGTATCTTCAATACATTGAGAAAGATGAAACATGAATTTGGTTTTATTGTAATTCTGGATTTTTAGAGTTATATTTTTTTTATTTTAGATTAATTTTAATTATTTTATTATTTATATTTATTGAATGTTTTGTATAAATTGCAGCTAAGGCAACAACCACAACAAGCAATTTTGTTACAATTCTAAAACATTCATTTCATATTTTCAGTAGTTTGTTTGTCCTATTTTTAAACAACAGTGGAATACCAGACATTTATTACAATAATTTCTGATGTATGATGCAATCCTTTCCAATAGTGTGTATATGATCCACAGCCAGTTTTGCAAAGCAAATTAACATCTGTACATAACAATAGAACTGGGGTGGGAATCTTTAGTCAACTCACGATCCGATCCGATTCTGATTCTGGGAGTCACGATCCGATTCCAGAACAATTCTTGATCTACCCCCCCCCTCTGGGAGTCACCATCCGATTCCAGAACAATTCTTGATCTACCCCCCCCCCAACCCCCCCTTTTAAAAATAATTACAAATTGAAAAGATAATTAAAACAGTTGTATGTTAAGAATTTTAAACTAATAAAACTTCAAAACATAACTAAATAACATTAATTATAATATATTAATTTCCTGTCTATCCTATAATGTCTAAAATATCATAATTATGTCTACCAAGCTCTGATAATGTATGGAATATTATATTAACAGACTATCCAAATGTTAATAAAACAATAGGCCTATACCTTTGGAAGCATGGATGTGTCTGTCACTTTGGTTCACACAAAAATGAATAATTTATAAATAATTATAAATAATTAGTAATAATTTACCCTGGTTGTTCTAAACCTGCATAAAGTTCTTTCTAATGTTGATCACAAAAGAAGATACTTTGAAGAATATCTCTCAGCTAAACAGCTGATGGTTGTAACTTCCATAGTAAGGTAAAAAAAAAAAATAATAATAATAATGATAACATCAGAGTCATTGGGGACCAGAAACTGTTCCTCTTTTCTGTTCAACAGAAGAAAGAAATTATTACAGGTTCAGAACAACTTGTGGTTGTGTAAACGATGACAAAATTTTCATTGTTGGATGAACTGTCCCTTTAAGTCAGACTGAAATGCCTTTCTGCGCGTTCATCATTAGTTACTGGACAGACACATTGATAACTTTCCCATTCTGCCCTATATCTGGAGAGTCTTGTGTTCAAAGGGCAGATGTGAGCTCCAGATGTGTTAAACCGCACAGGTTTGTTTACCACATGCTGCGCTCCTGTGAAAGGGCGTTCTTCTTATTAAATTTATTTAATTAAAAATGCTATTAGTATTATAAACAGTGCAAAATACTTATTGTTTATTCAAATATGTGTTGGCCTTTGTAAAATATGGGACAAATCATTTTACCTTAAATATGGGACGATTCCGTATTTTAAGGGACGGGTGGCAACCATAAATTTTTTCAAATATGTGTTGGCCTTTGTGGAATAAAGGAAAAATATTTGTAAAACATTTTGAGGTGCAAGTGCACGGTTTGGTGTGGTAGGTATAGTTAAATACATGTTTCACATTTGGCTGTTGGAACTGTTCTGGTGTCCGTTATCTCCACATCTGAACACACAGACACAAATATTTGTGAAATCAATCTTGTTTTTAAAGGGATTAAATGTGGATGATAAATACACACCCACCTCATGTTCTGGTTTGAGGTTGCTGAAGGGCTTTGTGCTCCACAAAACAGCTGTAAATGTCTCCTTCCTCTGGAATGAAGCTCAGTCGAGAAAATAAATTCAGTGTCCCGTCTTTGTTGGGGTAATCTCTGCTGAGAGCTGATTGGTCTTTGACTTTTACATTGTTCTTGATCCACAAGACTCTGACAGGTGGAGGGAAGAATCCAGAAACCAGACAAACCAGGGTGTTGCTGACATTTAATTTGACATCATTTCTTGTGTAAACTGAGGTCCAGGGGGGTTCTGTAGTACATTTAAATTGTATCAATGCATTTAAACTTTAAAGTTTTATAATAACCACATGAAATCAGATTACTCTAATGTATAGTAGCCTACACAAAATGATTGGCTATTTTAAATCCTTCTAATTACATTTAAAAATTGTAATGTTTAACCCTTTTTTGCCCAAATGTTTCTGAATGGTTTCATGCATATAGTCATGTTATTTTTTTCTTGAAAATCGTATTTGAATGTGTGACAACTATAGTTGCCGGTGGGCAAATATGTTGTACTGACCCCTTCAATGTCAAATCTGAATAGGAGGAGAGCATTTGGCATCTAACTCAAAATAACTGCTTTCAACAGATCAATCTTTATTCATAAACAAATTTATCATGCATAAAAGTTAAAGAACATTTGATGCAAACCCCAAAAAGGCTGCATCTCGTTTATAATGTCTTGAATATGATAACACAACAAATCCATTTGTCTTAAAATGGTGGAACATAGTGCAGAACGAAGAGCAGCCATTAAGTTGACCCAACAGGGTATTGTGTATCAATAAGTTAAATAAATGAATAAAAATAAATAGAATTAAGAAAATATTACATCTATATAATAAAAAGGTTATACCTGAATGAAAATTACGCATTTAACTGTTTGGTTACCAACATTATGCAAAATATCTTCTTTTGTGTTCAACAGAAGAAAGAATCTCATAGGTTTGCAACTTGAGGATGACACAATTTCTATTTTTTGGTGAACTTTCCCTTATGTAAGCAGTTTTAGTATAAGTAGCCTACAAATGAGTGCTGCAGTGAAGGTACAAGTAGATGTATAAATTTACATAAACATATTTGCATACTATACTTTGTGATGTAAATATGTAGAATCTCATTTATTTAATGAACAGGCACATACTGATTTGGTCAAATGGATTAACCTTGACAAAAGTCCTTGATATTCATGAAATTAATGATATTCTTTTTAAAATATATGATTATTTAAATAAGTATCATAGGCTACACCCATGATTTTTTGTTTATTTATTTACTTATTATTGAACATGCACGTATTTTCATTCTTAGAAGTGTGTTAAATGAAAATAAATAAATAAAAATGAATAGAATGAAGAAAATATTACATCTATTTTTTAGGCCCAAAGTATTCACTGGCTGACTGTAGTAGGTGATTTCATATAATAATGTAACTATAAACTCATTACTTCTCTGAATTTCAACATTACAATGGAACTAGTCCATAAGCTACTAGTCCAAAAATGTATTAGGGTCCTTTACCAATTAGAATGAAACGCATCCACTGGATAAAGGGGCCTCAACATTTTGCCCCTTACAAAACATAATGTCATAAACGGGAGAAAAAGATAATCTACGTCAATCAATCCCATGTGTTAGCTCTTTCTAGCCCATTCTTCCTTTTGTGTGACTGCCTGAAGTTTGTAAACTCCTGCTGTCACTTGAAAACTGGAAATCTCCGACCCCCATGGCAAAAGCAGACACAGAAAGGAAAGCTGTGGAAAAATTGCTCTCTCATCTCCTCCTTTTGACAGATTTATTCCCTATCAAATTAAGGTCTACTGTCCAGTAGAGATGTCAGTTAAAGGGTTAAGTTATGTTTTAGGTGAGATATTATGAAAGGAAAAAGCACTAAACAAGACCAATAACCTTGATTTATTAACCTGTTAACACAGTATACCCCATTTCCCCATGATATGTACTGTATTTACAAGTTATTTGCCCACCGGCAACTATAGTTTCCGCTTGGACTTTTGACTAAGTATACAAAAAACTATAGATCTCCTGGAAGATTTGTTTTGTTTGGATGATTCTAGAGACCTTCATGATTATGTGTATATATATATATATACTTAATATATATATATATATATATATATATATATATATATATATATATATATACATAATCATGAAGGTATTTTTTGTTGACATATATATATATGTGTGTCAACAAAAAATACTTATTAGTAACTTGAAAATACATTTCTTTGGGAGGGTTTTGCCTTCGCCATTTGGAAGTAGGGGTTCAAAACTTAACTGTGACAGCAAGGAAGTGAATCACCTTTTTTTTTATTGGTTGGTGTTTGCTTGCATGTCATTGAGAAATAAAACATGGATAACATATAGAAAAATATTTACAAAAGGAAAATGACAACTATAAACTGTGGCAACTATAGTTGCCGTTGGGCTTAAATGGGTTCATCCAAAATCAGCTTTAGACATAAAATTAGCCCAGAAGACGCCTTGAGATAAAACTGAGATAAAATTGCTATTGATAACAATAGCCCAGTGAGCCACTTGAGAGTTTTTTTTTTTTTTAAAGAAAGAAATGACTAAACAAACACTTTATTTCATTACAATTACAAATGTTGTTTTAACATTAGGAATCATACTAATAAAAAGTTCAAAAGTACAGCTGTGCTATAGCAATGCTGGCTTGAAAACCTCTGTGGTTGGTTGAACTGTTTAGGCTATGCAACAAATAAAATGGTTTCCTTTTTAACTTTTAAAACTACTTCACAACAACAACAAGAAGATAGTAGAAACTATAGTTTGTTTTCTGTGGTCATATTTTGTAGTATCAGCCCTTTTTCACCCCAGTGATAGATCATGGGTTTAAAGGAGATGGTGTGCTCCACTACACAGGAGAACTTCTGCCCAGGTTTGGGGAAGTATTCCAGGTAGGAGTGGATCTGGTAGTACCTCTGTAGTATTCTCCTCCCTCTCTGCCTTTTTTTGTTCCATTACACGGAAGTCATTTTAATCTAGCTGCACTCAAAAAGCTATTCAGATATCTTACATAAATTATGCTCTCAGTATTAAAATCAAAGGCCAATGGCTCCAGTCCCAGGGCAAAAACTTCTGATGGACAGAAGGAGAGAAAGGCAAACTTTTTTTGATAAGCATATGCCTTAGCCTAGATTTGTCTGCTACATAGTTAGCAAAGCCCTACATAAAAACACATAAAACAAACACTACAAATTAACAAAAGATTACAAAATATTCAGACACTTCATAGTAAATTTTATTTAATGATTTGTAGATTACATTTAAAAGATTACTTTCATGAAAACATTTGCAATTTGAAACAGAGAGTCATTTTGCAAAGCAACTGGTTCAGTTGATTTGGAGTTTCTAAAAGCTCAGTTTTTTTTCCATCACTAACAGGACCATCCTAAAGTGATTTTTGAATATAAAACCCCCTGACACTTTCACATGCAAAATAATATTTTAAGCAAACACGATAAAGTTTTATGCACACTAAATCTTTTGCATAACAATTATGGGAAACTAGATGTACAACAACAAATAGGAAAGTGACAGAAATGGTTTTATAGTTTTTTTCCCTTTTTTTTTTAATTTCCATACTATTTAGATAACAGATAACCATAAGAAAGGTGAGAGGAGCTATAAAACTTAGAATTGCTATTTTAACTGACAAGAGACTGATTAACCAAAGAGACTGATGCTTATTAAATCAGATAATATGGATAATCAGAAGATGAGAAATACTTTATAGGGGACTGATGTCTAAATATTGTCACACAGCCCTCATACTCAAGCCACGGTTCTCTAAGATGGTGTGGAGGGTTGCAGACTTAGATATTGCGACCTACTGCTCTTCAGTGCCATTCATTGTTTGAAGTGGAAGTAAACAGACTGGAAGTCTGAAAAAGCCTGTAGACAGCAACAAAACAACAGCATTATCAACATCTCAGTTAATATTAATAACACAGATTATTTTATTTTTTTTAACACACCACCAGCCCACCGAATCTCTCTTCATTCTTAACAATATATGAACAGTGTTGGGGAAAGTTACTTTTAAAAGTAATGCATTACAATATCACGTAACTAACTGCATTATCAAGTTACTTTTTATATAACATAATGCATTACAGTACCTTTGTGTTAAATATATATATAGCAACTGTAAAGGACCTTTCCCACAAAGAATAAAATTAAAAAGCTTCAGGCTGAAAGAAGTGCCTCTTCCTCTGCACCTCACTCCCGAGTTCTCTCACCACGGGGACAGGAGATGTGTCAGTGAATAAACGGGACATCCAAAGCAATTTTCATTACTTGAAAAAGTACCTCAGATATTTAGTTGTTAATTTAATGGTAATGATTTACTTTACTTGTTATTTGAAAAAGTAGTCTGATTGCGTAACTTGCATTACTTGTAATGATTTATCTCTAACACTGAACATGAATACCAACCTGTGTGTTTTCTCTTGTAGTAGATCAGTCCTCCACCTGCTATAAAAACCCCCATCAGCAGCCCCACAGCCCCAAGAATGATCTTAGATCTTTCAGACTCAGGCAGAGAAGGATCTGTAATTAACATTTTATTTTTTCTTATTTTAAATATGTCCCCTGAGGCAACTGATTTTAAACACTTTAATTTCATCATAACTCACTTCTCACCCCAGTGATAGATCATGGGTTTATGGGAGCTGGCGTGCTCCACCACACAGGAGATCTTCTCTCCAGGTTTGGGGAAGTATTCCAGGTGGGAGTGGATCTGGTAGTACCAGTCTCCATCAGCCAGCTCCTCAGTGGACGTCACATCAGTTGTCACCTCTTTATCATCTCTCATCCATGTCAGTTTAATGGGTTTGGGGTAGAAGTCATAGGCACTGCACACCAGAACAGCTTTCTCATTCCCTTTAGCTTCCCTGTCTGACCGAATAATTACTTCTGGTTTTTACTGTAGAAGTAAAAAAAAAAAAAAAAAAAAATATATATATATATATATATATATATATATATATATATATATATATATATATATATATATATATATATATATATATATAAGGGTGTGACACTAATAAATTAACACTGAAATTAACAAATATAACTGCTATTTTCACGTATTGTAAATAGCATCTATCGCAAGTAGAATTATTTTACCTGTTAACGCTGCAAAAGGGTCAGTTAACATTCTCAATTGTCTGCATTGTTGCACAGGAAGATCTCCCTTTGCAAGTAGAATCATGTTATAATCCTCTGCCCATTTCTCTCCAAATTCAGTGTAACCAACAACCTTTTTCTCAGTACTGTTGTATCTCAGATATTCAAACTTGTTGTAGTTGACTGAGAAAGTAAACTCGAAATTTTGAGAGATAGATGCATGACACAACATTTGGACATATCCGTAATGTCCGTGCACTAAAAAAGAAAAAAAAGAGAAATGAACAGGAATACAAAAATGAGCAAATATAAGATATATCTTTAGATTATATTATGTTATAATATAATACAAGAGCAGACTGAAGACACTTAATAAAATCAAGAAGTTTATTTTAAAAATGTTTGGGCAAACAAAATTCTGCAACACTGAATTCTGGAGAAATTTATTACACAAATGAATCCTAGATCACTTAAACACAGAGACATTTTTATATAAAAGCATTTAATCTTACCTGTTTCAGATAAAGCAGGCAATAACAGAAACAGTACAGGTCTGTACTGCATTTTTGCATTTGTGCCACGTACTTTTGACTTATGAATATATTGGTCTGGGCACTGTAACATGCATGCCTGGATATGATAATGCCACTCTTAATGTCGGCATCTGCCAATCAGATCATTTAAAACCAAAATATTATTCTAATGACTGAACACTGCACCATACTGAATTGTAATGTTAAGCAGAAGGATGCAACCATTCTTTGGTTAGATTCACTTCTGTGAACAAACATGCTTGGAACATTTTGTGGAATAACATTTTTCATCACCTATTTCCTATATACTGAGGGCCAAAGTAAGTAAAAACTTTCAGACAAACTTTGGGATTTTGATTTAAAAATGTGTTTTAAAATGTGGTCTGAATGGTAAAGGATACTTTGTAGTGTAGCACAATATTATTGATAATCTTCTATGAATAAATATTTGTAAGACGTTCATGTTAAAGCTTATAGTGTTATTTTATTTCATGTTCCTTATGAGTTATAACATAATCATCTTCTAAATTCTGTGATCTAGGCTATCTTGAATATGGCTTGATAATATCGTGCACTGGATCAGCAGGTACTAATGAAATTCTCTTCACTTTTAATAATGAAGTGGCTGCATACATCGACCTTAATGAGAAAAAATTGTTTTTTGTAGTACCTGACTTTGTACAAGTACCTGACTTTGTACAAACACAAACTATCTTCAGTACACACCCTTTGGAAACTATTAACATAGATTTTATTGAAATAACAAATTTTTGCAAAGACTCATTTTTCAGGACACTGTCCCTTAAAGCATCTGAAACTCTTGGTAAGTTTTATTTTAATCTAAAACCCATTTGAATTAAACATTTAACTATATCAATTCAAAATGAAGGGACTAAAATGTGCAAACATTTTAGTATGAATTACAAATACAGGAAAAGAGTATTTCATGTTTGTTATTATCAAACTGAAATAACATTTAAAATAAAAAATGTCTTTCAGAACCCCCTTGGACCTCAGTTTACCCCAGGAATGAGGTGAAATTAAATGTCAAGAACACCCTGGTTTGTCTGGTTTCTGGATTCTTCCCTCCACCTGTCAGAGTCTCATGGAGCAAGAACAATGTGAGTGTGACAGATGAATCAACTTTTAGCAGATATTACCCCAACAAAGACGGGACAATGCATGTAATTTCTCGACTGAGCTTCATTCCAGAGGAAGGAGACATTTACAGCTGTTCTGTGGAGCACAAAGCCCTTCAGCAACCTCAAACCAGAACATGGGGTGGGTTTATATTTATTATTCACATTTAATCCCTGTTAAAAACACACAGTGAATTTCACACATATTTGTGTCTGTGTATGCAGTTGTAGAGATAAAGGAGCCCAGCACTGGTCCATCAGTGTTCTGTGGAGTTGGCCTTGCTCTTGGACTTCTGGGTCTGGCCACCGGAGTCTTTTTCATTGCCAAAGGAAAGAACTGGATATAATTATACTGATACAGTTACATTGACATATGTGTTGTTAGTGCTGTTACTAATGCCATACACATTTGCATTGCAAAACCTTCTGTGAGTCAAATACACACTATATTCTTCCTGTTTTAAAAACAATAATCTACAACATGGTTCTGCATTGTACATTTAATGATATTCCTCTTCCTTTTAAAAAATTAAAGTATAATAAACTAGTAAAAAATATGAATGTGTATTTCAAGAGAATTTATTTTCTAAAAGTACACAGGCTCAAAGGTGGACACATAGCACTCATAAATACAGTATGAATTGTAAAAAGATCAGCCAGCACATCACAGTCCCGGGCTGGACAGATCTGAAGGCTCTGCACATCACTGTTCCTGGATGCATACATGCTATATATTTTGCTAAATATAAAACAACGAAATGCGTCATTTTCATACAGTTGTCATTTCATTGCCATACACTGATATCAACATATTGATATTATTTTTTTAAAAACTCATGCCACGACTGAGGGATACTATAATTTACAAGTTGATGTAAAATGAGGTTTTGATAAAGTTTTCATTAATGAAAATGAACATTATAAAACATTGTATATAATTATAAAAAAAAATAAAAATAATAGAAGGATCTATAAAATAAGACATTCTGCCTATGTCAAATTAGACATTTATTCTTAACACTTAAATTTCATCATTGTATTTACCCTGGTGATAGATCATTTGTCTATGAGAGCTGGTATGCTCCACCATGCAGGAGATATTCTCCTTCTCCTTATTGCAGAAAGAAAAAAATAAAACATACATAAATACAAAGTCATGAAATATTAAAAAAAATTCTAATAGCTTTTTTGTTTTAAAGTTTCACCTACAAAATGTACTCACCTTCAGGTCATCCAAGAAATTGCATCTTCTAGATCTTCTAAATTCTTAAATCTTTAGGTTATCATGTATTTGACATAATTAAATCATGCAGTGCACCTGGTAGTAATGAAATGCTCTTGATTTACAATAATTAAGTGCCTACATACGTGGACTTAACAAAGAAAAACTGTCGTAGTACCAAATAGTTTTCTATATGTTCCTGGTCCAGAAACTCTGGTATTTACTACTGATCATGAAGACCCTTTTGCTGGATCAACACTTTTGTGCAAAGATTCACATTTCAGGATGCTCTCCTTTAATGTATCTCAATCTCTTGGTAAAGTATTGTTTTTACTCCACGGTGACATCATCTAAATCCAATTTTATTTAGTAAGAAGAATTTGGAATATCAAAACTGGTTTATAATAAAGTGATTTATGATTTAGTGTGATATTGTTTTTTGTTATATTTTAATTACATACATATTACATGAATGTACTGAAAAAAAAAATGTACATTCATCTTTCAGAACCTCCCTGGACCTCAGTTTACCCCAGGAACAATGTGAAATTAAATGTCAGGAACACCCTGATTTGTCTGGTTTCTGGATTCTTTCCTCCACCTGTCAGAGTCTTGTGGACCAAGAACAATGTGTGACAGATGAATCAAATCTCAGCAGAGATTTCCCCAAACAAGGCCGGGACACTGAATGTATTTTCTCAACTGAGCTTCATTCCAGAGGAAGGAGACATTTACAGCTGTTCAGCCAGTGCCGGCCCTACCTAATAAGCAATGTAAGCGGCTGCATAGGGCCCCCGTGGCCACCAGGGGGCCCCGTGTCAGGAGTTCAGACAGCAATCACGGGTGTAAGGCAAGATGATGGTGTGGAGCAACAGCAGAACTGAGCTGGAGCGTTCTCTGAAGCTGTACTTCCACAGGAATGAATTAAACCCGTTCGTGGACACGCACTGTAAGTGTCTGACAAATCGTGTAGAATACAATGTGCGCTCAGCACCTCCGGCCCCGATCGCGAAATCGAAAGCGAAACTAAAAAGAATGTGCGTGCGTATTCAAACGCAATTTCAATACCAGCAGTTTGAGAGCAGCTGCGGCTCCCTGATGCCTGAAAATTAGGCTGCATACAATATCTAGGCTGTAATTCGTATGCACACTATAATAGGATGTGTAGTTCTAAGTTATTATAAGTTATCCTTTTTAGTTTCATTATTATTATTATTTTACATTTTTGAGCTAAATCTCAAAATTGTCTTATGGTGTGACTGTCTCAAGGATGTTCAATAAATTACAACTTTTATAAATTAAAAAGAAAAGCATACAATTGTTAATAAATACCTCAGAGATAATTTTACTTTAAAGTGTATATTTCAGTAATTGCCAAAAAAATTTTCATCCATATACAGAGTTTAAAACCATATCCTGATTTTAAACTCCACAGACAACTTTAATTAGTAAAAGGGCCATAGTAGTGTTTTACAAAAAAAGCATTTTTACTGCATATGCGTTTTTACAGCATAGACTGTGTACATTGGGATGGGATGTGGGTGGTTAGGTAAAATCTGCTTAGGGCCCCCAAAACGCTAGGGCCGGCACTGTTTTCAGCCCTTCAGCAACCTCAAACCAGAAGATGGGGTGAGTTTGTATTTATTATTCACAGTTAATCCTCTTTAAAAGCATTTGATGAATTTCATAAATATTTGTGTCTGTGTATGTAGTTGTAGAGATAAAGGAACCTAGCACTGGTCCATCAGTGTTCTGTGGAGTTGGCCTTGCTCTTGGGCTTCTGGATCTGGCCACAGGAGACTTTTTCATTGCCAAAGGATATAACTATAATGATACAGTAACATTGACATATGTGTTGTTAATGCTGTTACTAATGCCATACACATTTGCATTGCAAAACCTTCTGTGAGTCAAATACACGCTATATTCTTCCTGTTTTAAAAACAATAATCTAACATGGTTCTGCATTGTACATTGACTGATATTCCTCTTCCTTTTGAAAATGTAAAATATAATAAACTAGAAAAATATGAATGTGTATTTCAAGAGAATTTATTTTCTAAAAGTACACAGGCTCAAAGGTGGACACATAACACTCAGATCTGAAGGCTCTGCACATCACTGTTCCTGGATGCATACATGCTATATACTTTGCTAAATATAAAACAACGAAATGCGTCATTTTCATACAATTGTCATTTCATTGCCATACATTGATATCTACATATTGATATTTTCTTTTTTTAAATGGTCAAATTCATGCCACGATTGAGGGATGCTGTAATTCACAAGTTGATGTAAAATGAGGTTTTGATAAAATCTTCATAATGAAAATGAAAATTTATAAAACATTACACTATATATAATTATAAAAAAATAAAGAGTATAGGGCTGGAAGAATGCTGAAAGCTGGCTGCACACTAGACGATTTTAAAATCTTAACCGATTTTAAAACCATGGGTGACTACAGACAAGAAGACATTTCAACTGATTTTTAGCCTTATAATCCTCTGAACACACACACTAGATGATTCGACCAGACCACACACTTGATGATTGTAGGAATGATCTCACAGTGACGTGATTTCATGGACACTCGCGAGATCAAACGTATAAAAAAAATAATATGATTGATGTATTCTTTCGTAGCATGTTTGTAGCTGCCAGGTTTCAGCTATAGAAGCACTCAACATCCGGTAGGTGACGCTTGCTCGCTCTCATTGGCTATCGCGGATATCATGACAGAGGCAGCCAGATCAAGAGTCGTAAATGTTTGATATTTATGATTTGAGTTTGCTTATGCTCCGTCTCGATCGGGAGTAGTTAAATAATAGTAATGGCACCACACAATAGGATTTTTTGGACAAAAAATCACTTGCGACAAGCTGCGAATCGGGCCACATCCCCCAATCGTTCAGGCTTGCAAATCGGGCTTAAAATCGTCTAGTATGCGGCCAGCCTTGGTTAGGTAAACCTTAATGGACATAACGGAGACGTTGTGTTGAAGTCTGACACTAGGGGTCGCTCCTGGGAGCCCAGAAACCTCTAACATCATTGAGAAAAGGCCAAAGAAATTTGCATAGCTGGCCACGCCCTGGACGTCTGGGTATAAATAGGCCAGCGTGGCATTTGTTCACTTAATTGTTCTTAAAAGGGTCATCGGATGCCCATTTTCCACAAGTTGGTATGATTCTTTTGGGTCTTCATGAAAAGTCTATAACATACTTTGGTTAAAATTTATCAATGGTAGTGTAAAACACTCTTTTTACCTTGTCAAAACAGATCTGTTCACAGCGACCTGTTTCTGTGCATGTCCCTTTAAATAATAATGAGCTACTGCTTACCCCACCCCTCTCTTCCTTCTTGCATTTAAGTCACTATTCTTATTCATACAGTTATAACTGCTCAAAAACTATTTAAAATACATTTGTAAATGACTTATTAGTCATTAAAAAACACCTTTAATGTAGTGTATTCGATGCGACAAAGCGATCATTGCAAGTCATTTGAACTTTGTGTTTGTACAGGGCCGTAGCTGGGGTTTTCGGGGCCCCAGTGCAGGTTGTACCAGTGGGCCCTGTTTGTTTAATTTGTATGTTTTATTTATTTATTTATTTGTGCTATTTACACAATGTTTACGTTTTTTCAATAGGTGTCCAGGTACAGAAACCGAATATTCAAATGTAAAACAGCACTGCATAGGCTTCACTTTAAAAATTAAATATACAGTTAAACCAAAATTTATTCAGATACCTTCAACATTTCTCACATTATCACAGTTTATTCAGGTTGGATACACACTACTACAAGACACTCTTGACTGTATGCAAAAGTCAGCCTGGTGTCTTCAAGATAAAAGAATTTGACAAAACTTTGTCACTATCACAATACATATGCTGCATTACTACACTACTATCTTAGCTTCACCTTTCATCTTAGACACAGATGAACAACTGACACTTTTTATAGATATTGTAACTGTAAACAAGTAGGCTTATACAAGAAGTTATAATGCATATGTTAAGATCCTAAATCAAGAAACAGCAGAGTAGATAAGAAAAGAGTACTAAAGGGAATGCTTACCACAGCTTTCTCCAGGTATAGACCAGTAAGTAGACTGTAAACTTAAAGAGCAGTTATGCTGTCCTTGGGTTTGAGATGCTTTTGGGAAACGTAGCCGTGTTTGACTAACAAGCAGGCCAAAATCCACTTCCACAGTGGGATGTAAAGCAATGAATGTCATGATGGAGAAGGCACTGTCAAAATATAGGTGACAGTGACCTCTGGTGCTAACTTGTGCAATAGTGATGGGAAGTTTTTACTGACTCTCTCGTTTGATCTCGTTCATCAAAATGAACTAATCTTTAACTCATTTCGTTCATTGAAGTGGGTTTAAATTTTATACTTTTAACAGCCAGAATATCGAATTCTGAATAAAGAAATCATTATAATGCACTCAAAAGATAATTTACAGGGGACATAAAAAGTTACTCCACCTTCCGAGTCTTTCTTCCATTTGTCACGTGACAGACGCAATGACCGGATCGTTCATGGAACGCGAGAAAAAAAAAAAGTGTTGGCTACTTAGTTAATTATTTTTTTTATTCATATTTTTGACAAACAGTTTCACGGTAAAGCTTGTGTTGTAATTTTTATTGTTTAATGTAATCCATTTCAGATGATATGTAACATCTAAATTCTGAAATATTTCATTTATCATGAATAAGCCCTTCAACAACCTCAAGGTAGAACATGAGATTGATTTGTATTTACTATTTACTTCTTATTCCTAATTTTAAATGTCACAAATTATTGTGTCTGTGCAAATGTAGAGAAAAAACGAAGAAAAAAATATGTAATTACTGACACACTAAAGATATTTGTTGGTGTCTTGCTATGCACTGATCCCATACAAATTTGCACTGCAAACCCTATATCAAAAATACTGCATCTTCCACCTGTTTATAGCCTAGGTTAGATAAAATAGGTAGGCTATATAAAAGGAATGGATGAATGTTTTGTGGGTGTATTAGACACAGTCAAAATATGTGTGACAGTGACCTCTGGTGGATAACATGTGGAACATCAGTCTCAAAGCATTGATAAAAACAGATTGATGAGTAAAATAAATGGTGTACTTAGCATCGACAAGCCTTCGAAGGTGAAAAAACAACACAAGACAAAATACGAGAGATTGAAATCTTGAAATACATCCCTAGAAAAGGGGAATCTTCTAAACTAAAAAGTCAAGACCAGAATGTAATTCATTTATATAATTTATAATAACATAAACAAGGCCTGTTTCACACAGTCCATCATTTCATCTCTCATCCACATCAGTTTAATGGGTTTGGGGTAGAAGTCATAGGCACTGCACACCAGCATAGCTTTCTGATTCACACTGCAACCGGATAATGACTTCTGATTGTACTGTAAAAGTAGAAAGGGTTAGATGTCTTATATATGTCAAATTAAAATAGCAAAGCTTAGAAACTAATAATATATTCTGTCTTTAATATTAATAAGTATGTGTAATGAATAAGGAACTGTTTTACCTGTCATCCTTGAAAAAGAGACAATTAACTCTGGCATTGGGTTCAGCACAAATTCTGCTTGTGCAAGTAAAATCTTGTTTTTTTTTTTTGTTTTTTTTATAGTCCTCTGCCAATTTTTTCCCAAATTCAGTGTAACCAACAACCTTATGCTCAGTACTGTTGTTTCTCAGATATTCTATCATGTTGTAGGTGACCGAGCTAAGATAAATTCAATGTTTTTTGAGAGTAAGGTACTCAACACTGAATTTGGACATATCCATAATGTCCATGCACTGAAACAGAAAAGGGAAAGATAAGTTTAAATAGCTACTACATTATGCATAGGTAGAATATTATATCATGTATAATGAAGACTTACAGCTATTGTACATTATTGCAGGTGTAACATGTCTGCTGTTGTATATTAAAATGTAGAACCCTGAAAACATAAATGAACGAAATTAACACTAAAATAAATTATATTGTAACTTTTGCTCATATGCAACTAAACATGAGAACTAAAACAAAATAACATCTACAGTTGTCAAAGTTATTGTATCAGTTTCTTTTGGCAATAAAAACTGCTCCAGTGGCGAGACCCAGCAGCCCAAGGGCCAGAGCAACTCCACAGAACACTGATGGACCAGTGCTGGGCTCCGTTATCTCCACATCTGTACACACAGACACAAATATTTGTGAAATCAACTGTGTTTTTTAAAGGGGATTAAATGTGAATGATAAATACAATATAAACCCACCCCATACTCTGGTTTGAGGTTGTTGAAGGGCTTTGTGCTCCACAGAACAGCTGTAAATGTCTCCTTCCTCTGGAATGAAGCTCAGTTGAGAAAATAAATTCAGTGTCCCGTCTTTGTTGGGGTAATATCTGCTGAGAGTTGATTCATTTTTTTACACTTACATTGTTCTTGGTCCACAAGACTCTGACAGGTGGAGGGAAGAATCTAGTCACATGACAGATCAGGGTATTCTTGACATTCAACTGTGGATCACTTTTGGGATAGATTGAGCTCCAGGGGGGGTCTGGAAAAGATAGAAAGCATCAATCATAATATGACATTTCAAACATTTCAGTAAAACATTTTTATGCCTGTTTAAGCATGTCAAAGAAGGTTCTGCAAATAGATACTCCTTTTTTAGCATCCTCATATAGTGAAGGAAGCTCAATTTGGCCAGCAAAGTCAGGTAAAGTTATGATTTCTTTCTGCTCTTTGAAGTCTACATGTGCCACATGTTCATCATCTTCTTGATCTGAATCACCGTATGCTTCAATCAGCCAGAATTCATGGTAATCTATATTTTCACAAGTCAGATTATTATTATTATTATTATTAATAACAAATTTTAGGGTGATTATATTGAGATAATTTAAGATTCCTTTACATAGATATCCTTTTACGGCTAATGAAGATGCATGTTAATTTTTGAATAAGTATGTATAATTGATGAGCAAGTACAACTGCAGCTATTTACATTATGTAAATAATAATAATAATAATAATAATAATAATAATAATAAACATATACCTACAGTTACAACTACACTTATATGTTAAATGTAGATGCTGTACATTCTACTAGGCTATAAAAACACATTAATTGGTGTGTTCTATTCAAATATGACACAAAACAAATGACAAATAGGTGTTACCCAAGTAGGCTACTCTGTTGATGAGAAATGAGAAAATCCTCTTATCATACTTTGGGCGTTAATGTAAAGCACACAGACGATGAGAAATTATTATTATTATTTTACTTTCATCATCCAATAGGTTGTGTAGTCATTCTGTGACATAATAGTCTCTACGGGAAGTAGAGACTGAGTTGAAGGCAATACATCAGCGCTAGAAGTAAGACTAGAGTAGGCTATAAGGAATTTTGACTGTATTATGTGTTAGGCTACTTCATTTGTTTACCACTAGATGGTAGCCTACTGCTGGATAGCCATCAGCAACAACATAAACTTGACTAGCTACATCAATGCATCAGGTGATGTAGACTAGAGAATATGTTTTTTATTTTAATCATTCAAATGTAAATCTCTGAATAACTTCATTAAACACTGACCGATCCACAAATGAGACTGAAATATGCATTGCAGCTGTATAATTTATCTTGTTTGTCTATTTATTTAGGCTACTTATTCGTTTTCTTAAGGTGACTGTGTGTTTAAATTGACCAATGAAGTCGGCTGCGGGGTTAACGCTTGCTTGGGGAAAATCACGCCTACAAATGAACCTGCTGAGCAGGCGGATCTGGTTTCATCAGACGTTAAGTAGATCCCGGGGACACTGTGTCCATTTCTTTTACTGTCTATGGGTAGATCGGGGTGGAAAAACAAATCGGGATGAACCCTTTTAATGATTAATAATTTAAGGCATAAGGACTTGTTTACTCAGAAAATGCTGTTTAATGTGTATTTGTTGACATGCTTTCTAGTCGCCAAAGCAGGTAAGATTTCTGCAGATTTTATGTAATTTCGAGGGTTTCGATGGAATAGTAGGTACTCTAAAACTAATACAGTTATTGGCTAAGTAATTATCGGACGAGGATATTTTACATCAGTGCATAGTTAATCTAACTGAAAGTGTAACATGAGACAGTTCGGAGCTGTAAAATAACCACGCAAATGAATTCTTCCTCTGAGACATAACTAAACAAATACAATTCGAAGAGGAGTCACAAAAATTCTGTCACAACTAACTTGAAAATAACAGACAGAGCAGAGGTCTTCATGTAGGAAACTGGTGTGTTTGCACAGTGTTTTATGATGCATAATTCTATTTCTTAAACGCACATTTTGTGTCTTAATTAGTTAGCAACCACAAAATATAAAAAAATTAAGCTACACCTTTTCCCTCTTTTTTTTCCTGGCTCTGTCAATTATTTTGCAGTAGCATGCAATGTTGCCTCACAGTCTGGCAAAACGTATAGTTCTTAACTGGATACATTTTAACTTAAATCTAAGAAAGCATTGCTTTTTCATCTCTTCTTGAATGTCTGAATAACACAAATGTAGCCTCAGTGCACTGGTCACTTCTGAGTTGTCTAGCGGTTATAAAAGATTTGACTTGACATAAATAATACGAATGAACTCACATGTTGCTTTTGGTCCTGTCTAATTTTATTCAGTCTTGATCAATTCCTCTGTTTACAAAATTTCACTCCATTAATCTGTCCTTACCTCACTGATATTTCCATTCGGATGTCTACTTATCAGCTTAATCTAAACTTTGACAACACTGAGCTGCTTTTTTCACACTTCACAACATTCAAATCTCTCCACACGATTTTCACTACATATACAGCTGGGAACTGTGCTGCTCACCTACACAAACCACATAGGAATTTTATACATAGGCTATGTAATTTATCTTAGTAGTAGAAAATGTCTCAGATGTACACATTATATATTCCTTGTGTATCCACAGATGTTCACTCGTTGATGGTATTTGTAACATATATAGCTGGACCGACACCATTTCCTGAGTTCAGTGCTGTGCTGATGTTAAATGATGTGCAAATAGCATATTATGACTCGGTCACATGGAAACCTATCTATCGCACTAACAGTACTGATTTGCAGTTCCATGAAGAAGACCAAAAGGATGCTGATATTGTATTTCGCGATATGTATAATATCTTTAAAGAAAGAGCATTTTATCTTAAGGAGCACCAAAATCACACAGATGGTAAGTGCAACCCTTAATAATTATAACATACAAAAGGCTTAATAACCAATGTAACTTTTAAGTGTTTATGCAAAAAGCATATAAAACCTTTGACATAGAAGCAAGAAAGCTACATGAGCTAGAGACTGTAATTATATATATATATATATATATATATATATATACAAATAGATTAATACGTTTTAATATTTGTTTTCCAAAGGTATACAAGTTCATCAGAGAATTGCTGGATGTAAATTGTTATATGAAATTAAACCAGGTCTACTTCAGAGATGGGATGCTTTAGATGGACAAAATATAGAAGATTTAATTTTTGACATAGAAAACAACAAAACCCAGACAAAAATGACATGGCAGCCATGGGATCAACAGAAATGGATTCGTGTAAAGTATATGTATGCAAATGTTTATTATCCTCTTTGTATGAAAGTTTTGCGGAGGTATCTATATATGGAAAAGAACAACGTGCTGAGAGAAGGTGAGAGAATCAACCTTGTTAACTTACCAATAAAGTAAGCAAAAACATAATTGACCAATATGACCCAGACAGCAGTGCTGACAAAAAAAAAAAAAAAAAAAAAATTAACAAAAATAACCGTGTTTCTCTACATGCATTATGAAGCATTACAAAATACTTTTGCAACAGTAACACTACTCATTCTTCTCTATAGTAAAACCCAGAGTCAGACTCATGAGGAAGACACTCTCAGACTCTCAAGGGCTTCAGATCAGCTGTCTGGCCACTGGTTTATACCCCCGTCACATTAACCTGACCCTGTTCAGAGATGGTCAGCCAGTGGAAGATAATCTGATCACAGGAGGAGAGATTCTGCCCAACGGAGACGGAACTTACCAGATGAGGAAGAGTTTGGTGATCAGTGAAGAAGAGCCTACGTGAGCTACGTGAGGAACATAATTTACAACTGCACAATGTGGTAAAGAAAAAAAAAAATAACAAAAATATCTTCATATCTCTGTAACTTACTGTTATCACTTTTTTTCTTTTTTTTTACTCACCATTTTCAGTGGCGGCTGAATCTGACCCAGGATCCTTCAGTCAGTTTGTAGTTTTCAGTGTGCTGGTGTTCATGTGTGTGGCTGTTTTCATCATAACTGCACTCATCATATGGAGGAGGAGACGAGCTGCTGGTAAATGTTCTGTTCAGTCCAGTTCATTACATCTGCTGCTCAATTAGATGAACATTCATTGTATCTATCATGGTTTTACTATCTTATTCTTATTCAGGACAGGGAAGTACATACTCCCCTGCTACATGTGAGTAAATTGTTTTGTAAATTAATATGAATTGAACAACATGTTCTTTTTATGGTTAATTTTGTAAACTTTCTAGAAATGACAACCAAAGTATTTTTTTCTTCATTTCAGCTTCGATGCACGATAGAACATGAAAAGTGAAAAGTGCTTGTTAGATACTATTTGAGGTGTGCTACGATGGCCTTCAAATGATATTTAAAAAATACAAAGACAAAGGAACATATAGGTAAATAATGTGGGTCTCGAACCCAGGTTTCCCGCATGGGAGGTGGGCGCACTAACAATGAGGATAAAGACTGCAGCTGCTAATTTGCCTCTTGAAAACAGGCAAGTGAGGTTTACCTGCACAGCACCTACCTACTGGCCTCTTACACAAGCTCATTGGAATATGATGCTATAGAAACCAGTCATGTGCCATGTCATGTCATGTGCCATGTAGAAAACTATGTGATTGCTATCAGTCATATGTACTGTGTGTACTAACCTATCAGTCTGCAACCATATTGAGTTTCAAGACAAAACTTTGTAATTCTGTTGAGAGTTTGGCATGCAAACAGATTTTACAATGTTAATGTATTTGGTCTTGGTAGAACAGATCTGCTATGCTGTTTCATTGCTGCTGCTGCTACTGCAGAGCAAGTAGAGAGATACTGCCAATATGTACATAGACACACTGCTGTGTGCATTTAACATGCTGCTGCAGGTTAACATGCAAGGGGTGTTCCTAGTGTTCAGTGTGGTGTTAGATCCAGCATACCAGTGCGTGCGTGCATGCATGAGTGGAGTGTTGGCAACTAAGTTTCAGGAGAAGTTGCTAAAGAAAGGTCGATTTGTTGCTAAATGACATTGTGTTGTCATTGCACGATGACATTATTACATAATTATGACACAGAATTACATCAAATCTCAGGAAACAAATTGTATGTGTTAATTTAGATTTGTTCAAAATATAAATGACTATTTTTAAATACAACATTGAATTATTTATCACTTACACATTTTTGAACAATTGCAATTTAAGTTTTTTATTATTATTATTAACTAGTAAACTAGTAAAACTACACGTTCTGAACAATTATAGTTTTTTAAGCAATGTATTAGCAGTTAGTATAAAAATAGGGCTCAATCTACTATATCAGGGCTATTCGGTTAGTTTTATTTGAGGGCAGGATTATTGAATTGAAAATCTGAAGGGGGCCAAGGGGGTTGGGGGTCGTTTGGGTGTCTTTATGATGTTTTTTAAGGTGTCTGAAATTAAAAATTAAATGCATATTCAGCAGTAAAATGAATTAACATTACCAACAGCAACTTCTATGAAAGGTTAACATTTGTGTTGTCTGTCAAACTAATTAATCACACATTTTCTGTAACTAATCGTGACTACTGATTATTAATATATTGTCATAATTTCACATTGAACCTCCAAATGAATGTAGAAACAACATAATTTCAACTCAATTTTAGCCATTAATTATAGCCATTCAACATTACAGTATAATCGAAAAGTGTATCATAAATGAACAATTATTCAAATATTAAATTATTATTAAATTAAACAATTGCAAATAGCAGCTAACTTCATTCATGTGATGTGTGTACTGCTATGCATCTGTGATTTCCTTATTTTGTGTGATTTAGATGGAAAATGTGTGCCTTTTTATCATTTGATTTACTTATCAAAAGTTGCCAAATAAATTTTAAAAATAGCAAAATTTGTTGCTAGGTGCTTTTGGAAGAAAAAGTTGCTAGGGCAGCTAAATTCAGCAGTGCATATATCTAAAAGAACATGTATCTTTTTTGTTTTCAGAAAATAGATTTACTAACAAATTATTATTATTACAGTTAAACCTTACTGTAAAGTGTAAGAAACAGGAAAAGCCACCTGTTTGATAAACACAATAAATGTTTTGTTTGAGGATACTGAACAGTTATCTCATTCTCTGAAGACGACTGTTGTCATTTATATGTTTAATGCAGCATATTTGTGAATCTGACTTTGCCTGTCTCTGCTTGATTTGGTTTCTGTCATGTGATCTTTTGCTATAAACAGAGTTGATGCCAGACGGGCTCTGAATTCAGAATGAGTTGCAAGTGTTTGTTGGCTCCTTGTAAGAATTTGACAGGTTTGCACTGGTTCCCCCGAGATGCTGACAGAGCTAGATTGTGGCTGCAGGCGGTGGGTTGGCCATCAGCTCCTAAAACATCAAGAATGTTTGTGTGTAACAAACTTGTTTCACGGGAGAACTTTTACAGACATGAGGACGTTGGCATTGCTCATGGAGGTAATCTCCGACGAGAAGACACTGAACGAAGTCCCAAATATCTTCCCATCCCCACAGGGCAGCCAGTAAGTGTCTTAATAACCATGATCTATCTTGCTGTGCTGTTATTTAACAATGAATAAGAATATAGAGTTATTATTAGCAAATAAATGATCAAAGACCTGTTCGGATAAACAAGGTGTTTTTTTTTCTTTCAGTTTCACTTGAGCTGCTGGCTGACAATACTGGAGTTTTGCCCAGTGACCGCAGCTGAAGGAGGAAGTCTAAATATGGTCATTGGTGAGATGAATTTATCGTGACATCACAAAACAAGCAGCAGCCACGCTTCCGGGTTCTTCACGCAGTCAGATTAGAAATGGCTATTCAGAGCAAATGCTATTATAATCAAAGTTATAGTTATGTTAAGCCTATACTTGTAACAATTTTTATTAAATAAGGGTTATTAGAACATGACACCTATGTTTTATAGTGAGAAAATGAAGCCTATAATTGTAACAATTAAAAAAAATTGCTGGAAATGTAGAGGGTTGTTCATTAATTCTGGTGACATTAACATTTATTAATGTTTTAAAAAATGTCAAAATGTCTATATCTTAAAATTTGCTTAGTACATTAAGCAGTGCTTTGAAATAATCTTATTGTATTCAGAATTGTCATTACAATCAGCTGACATATCTTGACGAGGCCTTAATAAAGTTTTTCTAGTTTTTGATCTGTCAGCTCTCCCATCATATTTATGAATGTACATATAATATTTTAACATATAATATATTTTTAAATAAACTTTAATATGATGTTATAAACAATCTTTTTCAACATTTGAATTTGAAAGACCTACCAACAGAATGAGTTGCTAGCATATGCTGAAAATATCAGTCATCTGGTTTAACTGCACCACTGCTAATGCATGCTTTTGTTCTCTTTACTATTGCAACCTCTTTTTTGCTTTCTTGTACTGAGAAGCAACAGGAGTTCCTCGATTTTGAATGTATTGTGTTCCTTTATATTTCAGGCTATAAGTGTACTGTAGCTTGTCTGGTGTTTTTTCATGTTTATATCTTAATTGTTAACATCAATTAATCAAATCTTGTTTAACTGCACATACAATTGTCAATTTGTATATTGTTATTCCTTATTTACTTGTTCCATTTTTATTCTTTTATTATCTGTTTTTTTCTTCAGTCCTTGTCATTCTGTTGTACTGCGGAAGCTTCTGTCACTAAAACAAATTCCTCGTATGTGGAATCATTCTGATTCTGATTCTGATTGTTGGAAAGCCTGTATAACAAATATGCATATTTTCAATAAAACAGACTTAGAGATATTTAACTTAGTGGGGTTTTGTTTAGGGGTGGGCTTAGGCAGGAATCTTCTATACTTGGGCAGTCGTGGCCTAATGGATAGAGAGTCGGCCTTGTAACCCAAAGGTTGTGGCATCGAGTCTCAAGTCTGGCAGGTATTGTAGGTGGGGGGAGTGAATGTACAAGCGCTCTCTTCCACCTTCAGTATCACCTTGAGCGAGGCACCGAACCCTCGACTGCTCCCCGGGCGCCGCAGCAATATGGCTGCCCACTGCTACAGGCAGTGTTGGGAGAAACGCGTTACAAAAGTAATGCATTACAGAAACGTATTACTTTTTGCTGTAACGCAGTAAAGCATTACTAATCAATTTTCAGTAATATTTTACTCTGTACATGTTCAGTAACGCTTGCGTTACTACACACATTTAGCCCAAAATTTAATTGTTAAAAAAAAAAAAAAAAAAAAAAAAAACAAACAGCAAGACTGCGAGTCATTAACGAATGAAAAATGCAAGTAAGTTTTATTACCTGTTTGTGGTCAATCAATAGCTGCGTGTGGGGTCCAAGTTAATAAATAAAGACTAAATGACAGCTTCTAATATATTTGTTTAGAGATTTATTTCATTCATCTCCCTCTCGCTGGTGTAACTTTGTATTGTGTGACGTAGTCCAGTGAAGGTTTTACAGGAGTGACGTGAGGCATGATTTCGGCCTCTGTGCTCGTGCTGACCAGTGAAAAAGCGGCTAATGGGTGAAGATGGCAGAAGAAGACTGTACATTTGTGAGATGGACGTATGCGCATTACTTCGAGTTTGTCAGAGATAAGGACATGAAGAACATAATAGTCAAATGCAACCTTTGTCTAAAATCGGAAGAACTATCAACGTTGCGAAATAGCAATAGCAATTAAAAAAAAAAAAAAAAAAAAACCTCGAACGGTGCCATGTGACCACTCCACTTACTGAGAAAAAAATAAAAAAACAGAACGAGAGTGATAAGCCAAAACAACAGAAATGAAGTTTCTCTCGGTCTGCCATCATGCCACTTGAACCTCGAGAAGTCAGAAGACTTGTGGCGGAGTATGTCACGGTGAAATCTCCTGCTTTCAAGAAGTTAGTAAGATGCCTGTGACCAATTACAAGGTAAGCTAATGTTTCCATGATGACTAGCTAGAATTTTATATAATCTAAGTTCAACTTCATATAGATTCTAGGTCACTGGGTCAAAATGTATCAAAATGTTATAACCATCAACAGACCTAAACTGAAAAAATGATTCATTGAATTTACTCAATTTTTTAAGGTAAGTGGTTGCAATCAGTTTGTTTTAGATAGGCTACATTTAAAAAAAAAAATTATTACTGAACTTTTTTGAGTTTGCCTTAAATGACTGAGCCATATTTCCTGTTAGGCCTCGTAGGCCCAAGCACTTTAATTTCATTTTTGTATTCTCGAAAAGTGTCTAGTCCCATAGTTTCATAGAGCCAATTGCAATCTGCCTTGTTGTAGCCTAAGTGGATTCATTTTAACCTTCCTTTATTTGGCAGCCTGTTTATTTTAGACTTTTTAGAGGCATATAGGCCTAAGGGTCTCTATTTGTTCTGTGTTTTCTTTCTAAGCAGTTAGGCTACGTTTAGCCTATATGTTCATTTCTATGGACTAAAATAACTGAGGCTGAGGGTTGGTCCTCCAATTGCACTTTATACTTCCCAAGAAAGCATAAGCTGATGTTCATCATGCTCATGTTCATCATGCTCACTTTGTGCATGACAGTTTTGTGTTGTGAACCTCTTGAATTCAAAGAGAATAAAATAATGGCAACAATAAGAAAAGAACAAATGTGTATCTTGTCATGGCATTAGAGTTTACATATAGTCCTGTTGTGTCTAATATGAATAGACCCAAGCTATTCCCAGATAATCATTTTACCGCTACCATACTTTTAACAGACTTGGATCATTTGTGATTCTGGCTGTCATCCTTTCTTGCATTGTTTTGAGCCTTCACTTTGCCAATGATATGCTATATTGTTAGTAGCCTGGGTAGCCCACAGTCATTATGCTACACCATAGCGTGTTTTTTTTGTTATTTTAGAACGTTAAGTTCTACTTCTGTAGTTATTTTGGTGAAAGCAACTCAGGAGTAATGCAACGCATTACAATTATAATTACTTTTAAATAACAGTATGAAGCAATCTAGAATGTTTTACAGTTTGGAAGTAACTTGCACAACACTGGCTACAGGTGTTTGTGTGTGTGTGTGTGTGTGTGTGTGTGTGTGTGTGTGTGTGTGTGTGTGTGTGTGTGTGTGTGTGTGTGTGTGTGTGTGTGTTAACTACTGTGTGTATGCACTTGGATGGGTTAAATGCAGAGCACAAATTCCGAGTGCTGGTCACCATACTTGGCCACACGTCACTTCTTTACTTCTGTACAACCCATTTAGAGAGATAGTCCCTCCCATTTGGGCAGCCCCAAGAAAGCCACATGTAGGTTAAGAAAGTTTGAATATATTGTTGTGTCAGTTCGTTGATGGTACTGCTAAAACCACAAGCAACATGAAATTGCATTTAACCACATACTTTAATGCATCATATCTTTTGTAATAATAAAGATATCATGAATATTGCGAAAATTTTAAAAATGTAAAGTACACATAAAATATTTCAATTAATATCTAATTTGGCACTTACAGAGAGTTTTATTAAAAATGACCTATGCCCACAACCAGTCCAGAAATTATTTTATTGAGCCTAAAATTTGTTTGCATTGCAGATTCATAAGTATGCTGCATATTTGTGTGTTAGAGCAAAGGCTTACTGTGTATAATCATAATAATGCTTTACTATAGGCCTAATTATTATATATACCCAACTATCCATACTTATTTACTATCATACTATCACTACCAGCTATCCATAATATTTATTATACATTATTTGTTTAACATATGTTACATCTATCCAAATTCTCTCGGATAGATGTTCCGCACAAGAGGCCATATGACTGACAGGTAAAGCAACCAATCACATTTTGTTTTGTGTTATTTCATTTTGTCATGTTTAGAGGCATGGTAATGTCCCCACAAAAGCAGACTAGTGTGTAAAACTCTTGAACATATTTAAAGATTCTGTGCCATGAACTTTAAATATTCACATACTTTTGAAAGTCTCAGGCTGAGACTACCCTTACATAGTCTGTCATGATCACATTAATCCATGATTTTCTTAAGTAATCTGCATTACAAAAATATGAAATGATTAAAGATAAACAGACAAGATTATGATTAAAAATGAACAACAATGAGATACTGAGCATATCTCACTTTTTTAACCGAGACTGGAAAGACCGGTTAGATCAGCAAAACATTCCAAACATTAGCTAAAGTCACTTCTTTAATTTGTTGTTGGAAGGCTGTAACACTCAACAAGATCATACCCTAAAGTGTGAGGATTCATTTACTGACAGAATGCAGTCTCTTGTGTGTCTTTTGTCATATTTGACAGCTGTTAAAGCAGGTAAGTCAGTTTACAGCTATTCTTGTGATCATGATGTTCACATGGGGCACGAGAGGGGTATTTTGGGCACAATGTGTTCATATTACATGAGTAAATTAAATGAAACTTTCAGTGATATCTTTATTTGATAATAACTTGGTTGGTTTCAACATGTTTAGTATGTATTTAATCTGAATATGGTCAGTTTATAGACAAAATGCTAAAGTGTTTTTTGATTTATTTGGTGAAGTGCTTTTTTTTGCTGAAAAGAGTGTTTTTTATTTTGTTTTTGCATTATTGACAACACTATTTTCCTAATTAATTCTGTACAGTTGCTTTGACACAATCTGTATTGTTAAAAGTGCTATATAAATAAAGGTGACTTGACTTGTTATTTTTTATCCAACAAAAAGGGGAACTAAAAGGGGGAATTTAATGTTTTACAGTGTTGTGGAACTTGTTTGAAAAATGTATTATTTCTTACAAAATAATTTAATTATTTATTATGCCACTATACATTCTTTTTTGGGGGGAGCAGATTTTTGTTTTTGATTCTTTCTTTCTTTCTTTCTTTCTTTCTTTCTTTCTTTCTTTCTTTATTTATAGCAAGGGAGACTCAAACTATTTTTGGAAGGGTATGTCTATGACATCATAGGTGACATTTGATGTGTACTCTCTCTTTTACTAGCACAGGTACACAGCAGACGCATCAGCCTTGGGCTATAAGCCCAGATTCTGCACATAAATTCCTAAATTTAATCACATAAATCTCAAGCAAATTTGGTGGAGAGACAGAGAAGGTTATGTAACAAACAGTCCACTGAAGGCGAGTTATTCAAAGTAATCCAAAGTACAAACAAAGACTTAACTTGGCATGAACAGACTTGAACAGACTTAACTTGGCATGAACAGACTTGAACAGACTTGACTTGGCATGAACAGACTTGACATGATCAGAAACAAAATATTAAAATAAAAGACAAGAAAACCTAAACAAGAAACAAAACCCAAACCCCTTGTTACAGGTTACAACATAATCCAGCATTAAATTATTATTGTACGATATCAAGATACATAATGCATATGTATGGGAAGTCTCTAAGAAATAAAGCAAAGATCTCAACAACAATGGCATAGTTGTGTTAGTAGTTTTTGTGCTTTACAACAACACTGTTCCTCATCCAAGCTCTTGTAATTTCGAGACTACTGTAATGTTCGGCTGATGGGACTCCCAATTTTGGCCAGGATCAAATTTAAATTTTGCCGCTAACTTTCAGGACTACCACTGGAACAGCCCCTCCATACTTCTTTTCACTTTTTCACACTAAAGAACTGACAGCTGGGGACCCTAAATGAGCATTTATAATCAAACATCATCTTACTGGTGTATTTTTTTTTTTTTTCATGTATATTTTGGCAAAGTAATATAAATGTGTCTGCTTAGTCAGAAAATGTTATCCTTGCTCATGTTCCCACAGGTTCTCACTCGCTGATGGTTTTTGGCACATACATTGCTGGACAGACACAGTTTCCCGAGTTCACTCTTCTGCTGATGTTAGATGATGTGGAAGTGATGTACTATGACTCAGTATCATTGAAAGCTGTCCACCGCAGTCAGAGTAATTCAAGTGATGACAATGGTGCGGGTAGTATATTCAGTGATATATACGACATCATGAAAGATCGAACATTTTATCTTAAGGACCACCAAAATTGCACAGATGGTAAGTGCAACCCTATAAATTTTGGTATTACCAGCAATCAAAAATTCAATATTAAGACATTCATTTATTTTTTTGCAACATATCTTAGTGTTACCTGACATTTATCACATTATGACTCATGATAGATTTTCTCAAGCTCTTTTTAGAAGCCAAATTATTATTAAAGAAGCAACATTTGCTATTATATAATCATAAAAAAGTGTTTTACTTCAATATGCCAGTGAAAAGTAATCTGTTTGATTTCCATCCATTTAGGTTTGCATGTTTATCAGAAACGTGTTGGATGTGAATTGCTTGACAATGATCAGCCAGGTTTGTTTCTTTCATCTGATGCTTTTAATGGCCAAAATACTGAAGAGTTCACTTTTGATGTGGTAAAAAGAACTATGCAAATTAATTTACCATGGATGAGAATAAAAGGCATGGGTCAGATGGAATGGCTTCATGTGAAGTTTCTGTATGAACATGTTTATCATCCTGTTTGCATAAAGACTTTGCGGGCATTCCTGGAAAAAGAAAAGAACACTGTGATGCGAAAATGTAAGTTAGCATTAGTTTAAAAAAAAATAATAGTTCACCTATTATAGCACAAGAGTTGTATGAATTACTTTAGCAATGCTTTTTTGTGTCTTTATAAAAGCTTGATGATAGTAAAGACTAAATGTTTGGGATATTTTAAAAAGACTCATCTTACCATATATAAATTTTGACCCATTACTGTCAACTGTTTCTAACATTCCTTTCCAAAGTGAAACCCAAAGTCAGACTCTTCAGGAAGCCTCTTACAGACTCTCAGGGGCTTCAGATCAGCTGTCTAGCCACTGGTTTTTACCCCCGTCACATAAACCTGACCCTGTCCAGAGATGGTCAGCCTGTGGATGAAGATCTGATCACAGGAGGACAGATTCTGCCCAACGGAGATGGAACATACCAGATGAGGAAGAGTTTGGTGATCAGTGAAGAAAAGCAACATAACGCATATTACAAATGCACAGCAAACTACCTAAACCTGGACAACAAACTGGACATTGCTTTTGGTAAAGAAAATTAGCAAACAATCTTCAAAAATCAGAACTTAATTTTTAAATATATGGATAGTGCTCGTCTGAGGTCCTCAGATTATATTCAAACCAAAACAACTAAGTTTGTTCCCACTGTAACAGTGCAAATCTGTTTCTTCATATAAGTTGTTTCTTCATACAAGTCAAAATCTAAATCTCAAAAGTTTAAACATTTATTTTCTGATTTTCTTGGTTTTTTACCACAGATGAGGATCTAGAAAAATCTGACTTTGGATCCTCTGCTCTGTCTATAATTATCAGTGTGCTGATGTTCATGTGTGTGGTTGTTTTCATCATAACTGCACTCATCAAATGGAGGAAGAGACGAGCTGATGGTAAATGATCTGTAAAAAGTTTTTATTCTTAATGTGTTTAGAGAAAAGCAACCTAAAGTTTATTGCATCTGAGGAAAAAATAATATAGAAGATCAAATAAAATAAAAAAGTTAAACTTTATCATGGTGTAACTCTTCTTCAGGACCAGGCTCCAGTACTTCACATCACAGTGGATATTCACCTACTTCAAGTAAGTTTTTTAGTGCTTAATAGAAATGTATAAAAAGAACTTACAATACAATATTATTTTTTACATTTAGCAACAAAATAATTTTAAATCTCATATATCTGAATTTTAAGTTTTTTTTCTCTTTTTAGTTTCAGAACAAGAAACAACTTGAAAGATTTATGGCCTCAAATTAGAATCTTATACAACACTATTTCCTGCTACTACCCATTCAGATAGGTCTTGCAAGTGGGTTATGCCATTACAGCAACCATCTCAATATGTATTAAATTATAGTTCCAGAGAAAGTAATATATAGTACTGAAAGACTTTTTGAAATTTTCATGACCGCATTATACATGTCTTATTATAATACAATTCCAAAAAAAAAAAAAAAAAAAAAATTCTTACTGGCATGAATATCACTTTAAATGTGGAGAAAGAAAGAAAGGTTTTTTTTCTTGCATTTATCTCAGAAACCTGACATTTTAACTGTGCATGTAAACAACCTCTGTATTTGTAGGACAGCTTTATGCATAACTAACTAATGTCAAAATAGAGAGAATATTTAAATAATCTTGATTACAGTCAATATTTCAGTAAAATCGCAATCCTCTATGATGCCTCATTGTCTATGTCCATCATTGTGTTTATATTTTTAATGGTAGTTTCTTTCTGCAGTTGATCTGGTTTGTGAGGTGGCAAAGCATCTTCATAGGAATACACACACACACACACACACACACACACACACACACACACACACACAAACACAATGCATTTAAATTAAATTAAATTAAAAGAAAAAGAGAAAAAGACATGATTGGTAGGAAATCAGAAACGTATCGTTTTTTAGTGAAATGAATAACATCAAGTGTATTTAATCTTATGAATCACCTAAGACCACCTTGACAGAATATTTGTTATTTACAAAAAAGAGGGCCTTAGCAAACTTCCAAGGAGAGAGACAGATAAAAAACAACTTCTTTACAATACTACAATAACCAAGATATCAATTTACATCATATTACTTATTTTAATGAGTTCTTTCAGTTTGGTTGAATTAAGGACATATATCTTATGAAACTAATTTAGTTACAAAATTAATTGGGGTTAATTACATAAATGTACTGTCATGGACAATTGGGTCTTTGGAGTCAAAAATATTGACAAACACTGCCATAGCGAACACTGTACACATCTTTGGATGGTCAACAAACTACAATGCTAAACAAATATAACTTTTTTATATTAAAAAAAAAGTTGTTAGTTGTTGATCATAAGAATAATCTGTTTTTTGGAAAATATTGTTGTGGTTGTTGGTAACAAGGCTACTTTTGATATCTGTATAGGGACATGCTTTTTTCTGTGGCAGGATTGGATGTCTTGAGAGTGAAAACAGTTTGGAAAAGAACAATCATAAAACACAAATGTCCTTTTGACCAGCAAGAAAAAGGACATTTATATATATATATATATATATATATATATATATATATATATATATATATATATAATAGATATATATATATATATATATATATATCCATCCATCTATCCATTTTCTTCAGCTTATCCGGGGCCTGGTCACGGGGACAGCAGTCTAAAGCCCAGGACACACCTGCGAGTGACGGTCGGGCTATAGCTCGTTTGGTGTGTTCCACTCGTCGGCTCTCGTCGGACTCACATCCGCGGCAGTTTGCCCGATTCAACATGTTGGACGTCGGCGAGAGTGAGAGCTCTGATTGGATGTTCAGTTTAGCTAACGAGTCAGTGCCGAGAATTAAAGCAAAAGTGATGAAAACAAGCATGTGAATGAAGGCGGTACAGACAGAAGGCTGTTTAAATGTTGCGTGATCTTTCCCAATCATTCTAATAAGCGAATGTTTTCATAACAACATGCTTAAAATGATTCAAGTTATCAACGTTACTGATATTCAAAATGATAAGCAAGCGCTACTTTGTTTACATTTCGTATATCTGCATTTATCTCGTATATCTTTGTTTCGGTTTCTCCTTTTGAATGATGTATATATACTTTTAATAGCTGCTGATATGAACAGCTCGTTCCTCTCACGCATGCGCAGGACGCACGTGTTAGTTTGCAGTCGGCTGTAGTCTGTGCGGTGTGTTCCAGCGCAGCTTTTTGGTCCGACCCTGCCAACGCGAGGCGACAACACCGTCGGCATTCATCGCCGCTAGTTCTTTGAAGTCGGCTTGGTGTGCCCCTGCCTTTAGATGTAATGAACTGGACTGAACAGAACATTTACCAGCAGCTCGTCTCCTCCTCCATATGATGAGTGCAGTTATGATGAGAACAGCCACACACATGAACACCAGCACACTGAAAACTACAGACTGACTGAAGGATCCTGGGTCAGATTCAGAAATCTGAAATTGAGGTGTAAAAAAAAAAAGTGACAAAAATAACTGGAAAAAAGCTTTAGGCTACAGACAGATGGGACAGTGGAACTGATTTGTGTTTTGTTTTGCTATTAAATCTAATGTTATCTACCTATTTTGTTGGTCAAATTGGAGTTTTGTTTGATTAATTGTAGATTTTTTTTTTTTTTACCAAATGTAATAATTCCTTACATTTATATAGCGCTTTTCTGGGCACTCAAAGCGCTCTACATAGAAGGGGGTATCTCCTCAACCACCACCAGTGTGCAGCATCCACCTGGATGATGTGACGGCAGCCATATTGCGCCAGAACGAAAATAACAATACATAGAAGCTAAATCTGTTATTAAATGTTTTGTGTGTTTTTACTGTTATAGAGGCTATAACAGTAATATAGACCCCCCCCCCCACCCCCCCCCAATGGACTGTGTATTTTATTTTTTTCTGTGAATCAAAATTCAGATGTGTTCTAAAAGTTATCATAGTTTTTGTGACAATAACATAAATTATAAACAAAGTATGAAAAATGTCCAGAGTTTTCATGTTAGATGTTATATTTCATGTTAGATGTTATATTAGATTTTTAACAAAAATTTCATTTGTACCAAGGGGGTGTTTTACTGCAATTTGCTTTAAACATTTACAGCAAAATATGACTACAATCTGTTTTTTGCTTAAAATTAAAAAAAAAAAAAAAAAAAAAAAAAAAATAAAAAAATATATATATATATATATATATATATATATAATATATATATATATATATATATACACATATACATATATAAATTATTATGAATTACAAAATTATAATATATATTTGAAACATTTTGTTAGCTGGTGCTAACTGGCTAGCTAACTAGCTACCTGATGCTTACTTGAGGTAATTTTTAAATATAAAATCCAAATATTCTGCATTCAAAATATTTATTCACCCAACTAGTTTGAAAACATTTGATGAAAAAATAAAGGATTTGATGTTCAAAACAGAATAAATACAGAGTTCTGGCATAAAAACTCTAGATGGCGCAAGTCTGATAGGTCTAACTCAATCTGACCTAATGACATCATCACATGGCACAGCTGATTGGTTTTACATTTACATTTATGCATTTAGCAGAGCTTAAAAGCGACTTACAGTGTATCCAGGCTATAAATTATATATATATATATATCAATATGTGTGTTCCCTGGGAATTGAACCCATGACCTTTTGAGCTGCTGATACAATGCTCTACCACTGAAACACAGGAACAGCGTTTTCTCCTGTATCAGTAACCAATGAGCTCACTGCTCAAAATATTTCAATACATGGCTTTTGTTTTGCTGTAGCAGTTCACAGCGCACTTCAGAAACCCCCCACCTTCCCCAGCTCCACCTGTATAGATCTGCCACGAGGTGATTCATGAATGCTATGGGGGTTATTCATACGTGTTATATGTGCAGCAGTAGTATTTCCTGAGATGTCATGACAGAACTACAATAATTGCCCATTGCCTTTGAGCAATTAAACTGGGTTTACTGTTTTAGCCAAGAGGCCCTTATGGGGGCGTTTCTGGGGGCGTTTAATATGTTTGAATATGTTTGAATTACCTCTGAAAAATATAATTACATTTTTATTAAATAACAGGTACTCCCTATCTTCAGGCCCTGCTGTTCTCATATCATATATAACTGTGATGCTCTACAGAACAACAAGCTTTAAAACACTTTTTTTCTTACTGCTGAAAATTAAAATCATTTACTGTGAAATCTGTTTTCTCTCCGGAACATCACCAGTGAAAGCTTCATGGTGAAAGCGTCTACATCACTCTTGTCAACATAGTCCA
The DNA here is from genome assembly GCF_018340385.1 of Cyprinus carpio. Classification (NCBI taxonomy): domain Eukaryota; kingdom Metazoa; phylum Chordata; class Actinopteri; order Cypriniformes; family Cyprinidae; genus Cyprinus; species Cyprinus carpio. The sequence goes on along the minus strand of NC_056604.1, from coordinate 16,812,202 downwards.
TAGTTACAATAAACATTTATATTGACTTTATCTTGGGGGACTTTTTCCCCCACTCTACCCTACATAGTCCATAGTTACAATAAACATTTATATTGACTTATTATATTGATTTTTTATTTGTTTTATTTTACAGAAATTTATATTTGCAGTTCATGGAGAAAACATGTTGGCATAAACTCTTTCAGCTGGGTTTAATGCACACATGTATCAATGGACTTTATAATGAAATAAAAAAAGCAGTAAATGAACTTACCTGCATTGATAACTGTCAAAAATGATATCAAATACACAAGTATAAACATACTTTCAGTGATTTAATCCTGGTGTACAGACGTTTTCTCTTAACATTATTGTCTATTGTTCCTTAGCAGCAGTTCAAAGTTCATTTGGCACACTTTCAGCAGGGAACAAAGTGAAGTGTTTTTCACCTACATGTGGAAAACAGACAACAGGGTGTGAGACAGAACAGACAATGCTTCCTAAGTAATAACAAAAAATAAATAACTAACAAAAATCTTTGGCTCAGCTTATTTAAATTGTTGACAGTGGTCCTATACTGAATGAAGCAAAGTCAAATGAGATCAATCAAATAACTCAACGGAATCACTGTGAGTTCACTAATAGCCAGCAGTGGGACAAACTAGCCTGCTAAATGCAAATTTAACATATGTTCTTGGCAGCAAATATAAGGATGCCACTTACTAGGCTAGTATTTTTACATTTTTTTATTGGAGTGAAATGTAAGGATTCAATTTAAAAAAAAAAAAAAAAAAAAAAAAAAAAAAAAAAGTTTCATTCATCCAATTAAAAAAAAATGTAAGGTAATGATTCACATCTATATTTTTTAATTTGAGCCAATGGAAAAATACATAAATTACCCTAAGGGCATTTTGAACCAAACATTAGCAGAACATTAAACAATTCTCCGCTTTTTTCTGAATTAGATTATGAAAAAAAAAAAAGAATTGAGTCAATTAGAATTAAGAATTATGTTTAGAAATGTAACATGAAACACAGATACACATCTCACTGTTTTTCCAGCATCTCACAACCCCGGTGACCTGCAAATCAGCTTTTCTGTGATATGTTTTATCTTAAGGTGAAAGTGAAAACGGCTCAATAAAAGTTTTTTATTGAGCACTCAGATGTGTCATATAACACTACTGTGGGTGTGAAAAACACACCTACACTGTAAACAAAGTAGACATGTCAAGCTTACTATAGATATATCTCTCATGTCTCTGTGTTGAGTATTCACTGAGTTACAGTTCATTTTAATGACGCGTTTCTAGACAGCGCACTCTGTTTGTTTTCTTTATTTTATAAATGCACAAAGTTTTGTTGTTATCATGTGTGTAAACAAATAAAAGTAGACCCTTTACAGATTCGATTGATGTATTGATCTTATCTGTACGATCAAAACTGAAAGTGTAATTTAAGTTCTTTTCCGGGTTATCAGTAGAAGATGCCTCAAAACGCATATTTGCGTTAGTCGGCCCCAGAGGGTTAAAGGGATAGTTCACCCAAAAATGAAAATTTGATGTTTATCTGCTGACCCCCAGGGCATCCAAAATGTAGGTGACTTTGTTTCTTCGGTAGAACACAAAGATTTTTAACACAAACCATTGCAGTCTATCACTCTTATAATGGAAGTGGATGGGAATCATGGCTAAAACATACAATAAAACTAAGAAAAACATACACAAACAAAACCAAATTAAACCCTGCAGCTCATGACGATACATTGATGTGCAAAGACACAAAACGATCGGGTCAATAATCAACCAATTTGGCACAGGTGTAACTTCTTTAGCTAACCATCCTAGCTAGCACAGTATATATATACTGTATATGCAGCCTACCTGCCTCTGTCCTATGACAAGTTTTCTGGCATCCCTCCTCCACCCCAACTCCTCACTCCTAATCTATTTTTATCCCACATTAGGGATAGGGGGAGTTCTCTGGGTTCGGGCTATATTCTGGGCTTGGAGCCCTCCCCCAGGACAGCACGCCAAAATATGCTCACTATTTGCTATCAGATTAGATATAAGGGTGAACTCGTGAACCAACCCATGGCGGAAAGGCAAAGCCTTGCCCAGCCTTACACATTGTGTGCCTATGTGCTACATTATATTTCTCGGCAACAAGGGAATAAAATAGGGTGACCAAACGTGGCATTTTCCCAGGACACGTCCTGGCCAAGATTTCTATATTGCCTAAAATATCCACGTTTTGGCTTTGTTTGCGCTGCGCAGACCAATTGTTGTCTGACAAAGTAATTTGGTTTTGTTTGTGTATGTTTTTTTAGTTTTATTGTCGTGATTCCCATTCACTTCCATTATAAGACTGATAGACTGCAATGGTTTGTGTTAAAAATCTTCGTCTGTGTTCTACTGAAGAAACAAAGTCACCTACATCTTGGATGCCCTGGGGGTCAGCAGATAAACATCAAATTTAGATTTTTGGGTGAACTATCCCTTTAAAGTAAACAAATAAAAAAAACAAACAAATAAAAATTACTTTCTGTAGATGTTAGCAGGAATGTACAGTCATATGTACAGTAATGGTCTAATTTGACATTGTACTAATATTATATTGTCCTTGTGTATCCACAGGCTCTCACTCACTGATGAAGAATGCACCTCTGCTGACACACTGCTAAAAATTAAGACTGAGTGAACCACAATGATGATGGATTTATTTTTTATTTTTTATTATCATGGTAAAAGTTATCATAAACAATTTACATTGAGCATGCATTTTGCAGACACTTTTATTCAAAGCAATTACAGTGAAGGTGTGTTTTTCACACCTACAGTAGTGTTATATGACACATCTGAGTGCTCAATAAAAACCTTTTATTGAGCCGTTTTCACTTTCACCTTAAGATTTGCAGGTCACCGGGGTTGTGAGATGCTGGATAAACAGTGAGATGTGTATCTGTGTTTCATGTTACATTTCTAAACATAATTCTAATTGACTCAATTCTTTATTTATTTATTTATTTTTTTTAAATCTAATTTTATTGTGGTCATCCACTTAAATGAGCAATAGAGAATTTTAGTTAATCTATTTGTGTGAATATTTTTTGTTGCAATTTACTGAAAATGGGTATGAGATTGAGCATGCATTTCACAGGACTTTAGGTAAACTATGTTGAAATTAAGCAATACTTTATGTATCCTGAAGCAAGATGAAAAAAGCAGAGAATTGTTTAATGTTCTGCTAATGTTTGGTTCAAAACGCACTTAGGGCAATTTATTTATTTTTCCATTGGCTCAAATAAAAAAATATAGATGTGAATCATTACCCTACATTTTTTATAATTGGATGAATGAAACAGTTTTTTTTTTTGGTGAGTGTTTACTTGGCACTTTACTGTAAAAATGTAAAAATACTAGCCTAGTGTTACGTCCAAGGACGTATTTGTTTTGTTTTTTTTTCTTTTTTTCTCTCTTTCTTTATTTTCTGTAAGTAAGAAGGTAAGGGCTTCCACCTGATTCCAATAATTGGTGATCTGATGGGATTGCAGGAGTAGAGGAAGCCTAGAGGTTTTAAGCTGCACCATTGCACAGCACAAGCGGTGGTGGAGCGCTGTCAGGGTCGCGGTGGTTGGTTGGCAACAGCTAGACTAGAGTATTAAGAAGTGGAGCGCTGCTGATTTTTTTGTAGGAGTAAAACGCAACAAGAGAAAACTATAGAACTGAACAGAATAGATGGCAAGAGAATAAAGTGCATCTTGACTGGAAACAAGGTGTTGATTCGAGGGGTTATCACAGGAATACCGGTAAATGTCATAGAAGACCAAATCAGAGACAATGTAACAGGGACAAAAGTGCTGGAGGTAAAACGCCTTAGAACAACCAGAAATGGGGAGAAGTGCAATAGCCTGTCTGTGATGATTAAGTTTGATGAAGCAAAACTTCCAAGTAAGTTATATACAGTATAGGCTACATGAGCTATGAGGTCAGGCCATACATCCCTCCCCCACTGAGATGTTTTAAGTGCCAAAGATATGGCCATGTAGCAGCAGTATGTAAGGGTAAACAAAGATGCGGTAGGTGTTCAGGCGAGCATGAGTATGGGGAATGTGGAGAAGGAGTAAAGCTAAAATGCTGTAATTGTGGAGGGGAGCACAGTTCAGCCTACCGTGGATGTGAAGCTAGCAAGAGGGCAATGGAGGTGCGGCGAGTGAGATCGCTGCAAGGAATAACTTACGCAGAAGCTGTAAAGAAAGTGTCTAAGGAAAAGGAAGCCTATAAACCAGATCTCAGAGACAATAAAAGTGGGTCTTGTGGGAAGTGTGAGACAATTGAGGCAAAGGAGGATTTGTTAGTTATGGGCAAAAATGAATTTGTGTTGTTTATGGTTGAGGTGATAAACTGCTCAACACAGACAGACAGGAAGACAGAAAAGATCAAAATAATAGTTAAATCAGTGGAAAAATATCTAGGAATAAAAGGGCTTAGCTATGAGGTAGTGGAAGAAATGATAGTGGCCTGAAGTACAAACTCGCAGACATGGGTTGGTGGCTCTTTATGATATTAACTATATTGCAATGGAACTCCAGAAGCCTTATAGCAAATGGACAGGAATTCAAGAGTTTTGTCTCAGATTTAGCAGATAGACCTCATGTAATATGTGTGCAAGAAACATGGTTAAAACCACAATTGGACTTTGTTTTGTACGGATATACTTCAATTAGGAGAGATAGAGAAACAGGAAAAGGTGGAGGTGTAGCAACTTTTGTTAAAAGTGGGGTAAGATATAAAGTTATTAGTAAGGGAAAAGAACATGAATCTGTTGTAATTTAAGTATGGTCAGGGCAAAACAGTATAAAAATAGTCAATTTCTACAACCCTTGCAATAAATTAAGTACTGATATGTTGGAATTAGTTTGTGGATCAATGCAGGGAAAAATAATGGTATGTGGAGATTTTAATGCACACAGTACATTGTGGGGAAGTAAAAACACAGATATAAATGGATTAGAAGTAGAGAAATTTATAGATGATAAGGAGTTGGTGTGTATTAATGATTAAAAGGGCACACGGTATAATAGTAATACAGAAAGTGCTATTGATCTAACACTAGTATCAATTGAAATTGCAGGAATTAGTGCATGGGAGGTAAAAGGTAGGTCAACAGTGGGTAGTGATCACTACCCAATAATAACTAGGATTGGCATAGAGGTACACCAGGATGAGGAAGTGAAAATACCAAGGTGGAAATTAGATAAAGCTGACTGGCAGACATTTCAAGAAATTAGTGAGAGTAAGTGTCTGGAAATACTGAGTAGAGATATAACAGATGTGGAGGAAATGAACCATTATACAAACAGCAGAAGAAACAATTCCAAAAAGTACAGGAAATAAACAGGGAAAAAGGGTGCCGTGGTGGGATGAGAGCTGTAGAATAGCAGTTAAAAGAAGAAATAAAGCATTTAGGCAGCTTAAAGCTCATCACACACTGGAAACTTTAATTAGCTACAAAAGGGCGCAAGCAGTAGTTAGGAAAATGATTAGGTCAGTCAAACGTGTGTATTGGAGACAGTGTTGCAATAAAATTGGAAGTGAAACTCAGTTGTCAGACATATGGGGAACAATTAGAAGAATGAGTGGATTAGGTAGAAAGGTCGAAATGCCAGTGTTATGTAGCAATAATAAGAATGCAGTTAGTAATGCAGAAAAAGCAGAGCTTTTGGTAGAAACTTTTGTGAAAATCCACAGTTCTGGAAATTTATCCACAATAGATAACCAGTGTAGGAATCAGACATTGTTGGAAAACCCTGGAATGAAAGACAGTAGATTCGCACCAGGAGGAGATATGGACCTGCCTTTTACTATGTTTGAATTAAAAAGGGCTATCCTAAATGCACGACAAACAACACCAGGGAAAGATGCTATATGTTATAGCATGCTAGGGCATATGAGAGATGCATCACTGGAGGTAGTATTAAGGCTGATCAATATGATATGGAATCATATCAAGTAGGCATATAGTGGAAAATGGTACCCCACAAAGTAGTGTTTGCAGCCCCATATTGTTTAATATTATGATAAATGACATTTTTGATCAAGTAAGTGGAAATATAGGTAAGTCACTTTATGCAGACGATGGAGCACTCTGGGTTAGGGGTCGAAATGTAGAATATCTTAGAAAGAAAATGCAAAATGCAATAGAGAAAGTTGAACAATGGACTTCTAAATGGGGATTTAAACTCTCAATTCCAAAAACTCAAGTTATATGCTTCTCTAAGCGCCACAAAGTAGTACCACTGAAATTGTATGGACAGGATTTGGATCAGGTTAAGGTGGTGAGGTTTCTAGGAGTTATCTTTGATGAGAGGATGACTTGGTGTCATCATATTGATAAGGTCAGAAATAAATGTAAGAAGATCAACAACGTGTTGAGATGTCTATCAGGGCGAGACTGGGGAGCGAGTAGAGCTTCGTTAATAAACATCTATCAGGCTCTCATGAGAACTGCCTCTGACTATGGTTCCTTAGCGTATATGTCAGCATCGGAATCTAACCTTAAAAAGCTTGATGTGGAGCAGGCACAGGCACTTCGGATTTGTACCAGGGCATTTAAAACATCACCAGTAACTGCTTTACAGGTGGAAGCAGGAGAGATGCCGCTACGTATTAGGAGGGTCAAAATCATGTTGGCATATTGGACTTATTTACAAGGACATCGTATGGAGCACCCCACAAAAACTGTCTTGCAAGAATGCACAGAGCATAATAAAAGCAGTTTTTACAGTTTCGGATGGGTGGGGGATGCTAAGGCTCAAAATGCAGGTCTCAATCAGTCGCAAATAGGGCCCACTGTGGCAATATCAACAATACCACCCTGGAAATTTATAAAACCATCTGTAAATGTAAGTTTACAACAAATACTAAAAGAAAACTCAAAAATAATGCCGCAATGGATAATAGTTCAAAACTATGTAGAGCAGTATCCAGTAAGAGGAATTATTCATTTTTACGGATGGATCAAAGCAGCCGGAAACAGGCCGTACTGGTGCAGCATTTTTTATTCCTTGGTATGAAGTAGTAGTCAAAAAGAGGACTACAGATTATCTGTCAGTTTACAGTGTGGAGTTGATAACAATTTTACTGGCATTAGAGTGGGTGGAAAAAAATCATCAGAGTCAAGGTGTTATTATAGCCTCAGGCAGTTTATCAGCATTATTAAGCATTCAGTCTGGAGGGCGTCATGTAGACAAGACCTCATTTATCAAATACTTCACTTGCTTCTCACACTTCATAATGAGGGAGTGGTTGTCTCCTTCCTTTGGGTTCCTGCCCATGTGGGGGTAGAAGGAAATTAAGTTGTGGATATGCTAGCAAAAAATTCTATAAAGCATGAAACAGTAGATGTACAAGTACCAATAAGTAGAGCAGAGGTCAAAACCATCATAAAGCAACATTCACTTTATATATGGCAAGAATATTGGAACACAGCGGATACAGGAGGTCATCTATACAGCATACAAAATCAAGTAACCACAAGCATGAGGAAGGGCAGAAGCCCTAGGGAGGAGATGTTAGTCTTACGTCTTAGAATGGGTCACACTGGTTTAAATACAACATTGCACAGAATAGGAAAACATCCCACTGGATTATGCACTGAGTGTAATGTGCAAGAGACAGTGAAGCATATACTGTTAGACTGCAAAAAATATGAAGAAGATCGGGCAGAATTAAAGGTACAGATGGATGAACAAAGCATGACACTTGAGCATTTATTAGGGAAATCATCTGGGAGTATACACAATTTATTAATTTTGTTTTTGAAAAACACTGGATTAAGTGAAAGAATTTAATAGGAAGGAATTTTATTTTGTAAAGGTTTTATATAAGTTTTTATTTCTATTTATTTACTTAAATTTTTCTTCACCTCTCCTTTAATGTCATTCTAATACCCACACTCCAGTCTAGTAGGTGGCAGTAATGCACATTTGAGATTAGTTGCCAACCACCATTAAACCCGAAAGAAGAAGAAGAAGAAGAAGAAGCACAAGCGGTGTGTGTGGAGGCTGCATCGTGAGGATTCTGTTCTTAACCCAGACAGCTTTAGTTGTTTGCTTGAGTTGTTGATTAATTCCTTTACAGTGTTATTGTGTTAACACCCTTTTGATAACTGGAGCCTATGACAAGGAATCTGGTTTGTTCTGAACGTTATTATTTGTCTGTCTGTACTTATGTTATTGTTTGTTTATCTATTAAGCTTATGTTGTTAATTTATTGGGAATGTTAGTAGAGAGGTGGGTGCCATTTTGTTTATGGTGTTTTTTCTCCTGTTTATGCAAGTTAGGGAGTTAGTTTATTCTTATTGTATTTTTGTTTCTTTCCTTTGTTAGTTTGGTTAGTTTCTCCCTAATAGTTAGAGGGTTTTTGTTTGTTATGTTGGCCTTGCCCCCTCTCGAAGTGTTGACATCCTCCCATATTCGTAAAATAAAAGAACTTGTTTTTGATATTGAGTCAATTGTTGGCATTTGTTAAAGCTCCGGGGTTGGGAATTGAACCTTGCTGCCTCCACATATCACCTTTTCTTATTCGGTTACGTGGTCCTATAGCCCTAGACTAACTGGGAACATAACAGAATTTGGGGGCTCGTCAAACAAAGTGGTAACAAATTGATGTTATCGGTGTTATTTGAAACAACTTTGAACATTATTCCGCTGGTGGATGATCAAATTTGTAAATGGTAAGTGTTCCTTTTTCTCTTTTGTCTTTGCCTGGCTGTTTTTGCTCTTTTGATGTGGGAGAAATAGTACTTAAGATATGGAGTTTGATTTAATCTCATTTACATTACTTCCCACGGTAGAAGTGTATAATCGTTGTCGTAAAAGGGATTTAATAGCTATTGCAGACTTCTTCAACATTAGCGTACTTAAAGAGGCGAATAAACAGGCTATCAAAGAGGATTTATATGGGAAGTTGGTAGAAGCTGGTATTTGGTGGCATCAGATAGGGAGGTTGGGAAAGAATCTGAGACTGCTGGCTTTGATTCTGTTCTTAACATAGATTCAAAAGATTCTGGTTCAGATGCTATATTGGCAATTAAGCTAAAATAATTAAATCTTGAGTTAAAGCGACAAGAATGTGAGGCTCAGTGCATCAGGCTTCGAGTAATTGAAGCTGAACGGGCACGGGATAGTGAGCGACATGGAAATGAGATGGAGGCTCTTAAGTTACGTAGCAGACCTACCCCTTCACCTCAGATTAGATCAGCTGAGGTGCCAATAGTAGATTCTGCGCATACCCGTAACCAAAGCTCTTCTGATTCCCCTTCTGAGTCGCATTCTAATTTTGATGTTAGCAGGTATATTAAACTTGTGCCACCATTTAAAGAGACTGAAGTGGACTCATATTTCATAGCGTTTGAACGTGTGGCTGTAAAGCTACAGTGGCCTAAGGATATGTGGACTCTACTTCTGCAATGCAATTTGACAGGTAAAGCGCAAGAGGTTTCAGCTGCATTGCCCATTGAACAATCTCTTAGTTATGACGTAATGAAGGCTGCTGTGTTACGAGCATATGAACTGGTGCCAGTAGCTTACCGTCAAAAGTTTAGGGCACATGCAAAAACAGCCAGACAAACACATGTTGAATTTGCATGAGAGAAAAAAAGGCACTTTTTGAAAAATGGTGTGTTTCTAGCAAGATTACCACTTTTGAGCAGCTCCAGGAGTTGATCTTGTTAGAAGATTTTAAAGCCTGTGTCCCAGAAAGTGTTGTTGTTCATTTGAATGAACAGAAGGTGCAAGCTCTTACTGATGCTGCTGTGATAGCGGATGAATTTGTGTTGACGCATCGTAACGTATTTTCATCTACACGTCAGGCTAAAAGTCAGTCTTCAGCTACAGAGAGCTCAGAACCGTTCCATGCTTCTGGTCGTCCTGCTAATTCAGAGATGTTTGCTGGAGGTAAACATAAATCTAGTCCTAAGCGTACAGAAGATAGGCGGGTCTGTTTTTATTTTCTTGACCCAAGCTATTTAATTTCAGAGTGTAAGGCATGGAAACAGAAAACTGCCTCTAAAGCCAAAAATGTAGCGTTGGTACAATCCGTACCAGTGTTAAAGGATTTGGATGTTGTTGCGTATCAGCCTTTTCTCTCTTTTGGCTCAGTTTCTCTTTCACCTGTTTCAGAGACACAGGAGCCATGCAGTCATTAATTTTGGAGATGTTACCTTTTTCACCCGAATCATATACTGGTAGTGATGTGGTAATTCGTGGATGTGAAATGGGATGTGTTAAAGGGGGTGTATTTGGAGTCTGACCTTGTCACAGGAACTGTTATTCTGGGTGTGTGCTCTCGATTACCTGTGGATGGTGTCGGTTTTATCCTGGGAAATGAGCTTGCTGGGAGTAAGGTTTTTCCTAGACCCATTGTAGTTCATAAACCTAGTGTTGAGTTGCCTGATCTTTCTACTCAATTCTCTGCTGTATTCCCTGCCTGTGTTGTGACCCGTGCACAGTCAAAGAAATTTGGAAATGCTATCGACCTATCTGACACTGTTTTCTCTTCTCAGCCTAACTGTGAAATGTGCGAGTTGAGTGTAGTACCTGGAATGGGTTCAGAACGTGCTGAGTCAAGTGAGGTACCCTCTCTTCCGTTAAAGGTTTGTAAGGAGGACTTGGTTGCAGCTCAGACGTCTGATCCTTCCTTAGTTTTTTGCATGTATTCTGTGGTGGAAATTATGCGAGTGCCAGAAGTTGGAGTCACTTACTTTTTGGAGGATGGGGTATTAAAGCGGAGATGGAAGCTTCAGTGTTCTGATTTGAATTGTCAAGAGGTTCGTCAAATTGTGCTACCTTCTGGGTATCGGGCACAGGTGTTACAATTGGCTCATGAGAATGCATTATCAGGTCACTTAGGGGTGACCAAAACTTTCCATCGAATTTCCAAATATTTCTTTTGGCCAGGTCTAAAGTCATCAGTCTCCAAATTCGTGTGTTCTTGTCCCACTTGTCAACTGGCAGGTAACCCAAACCAAGTTAATCAGCCAGCTCCCCTTAACCCAATTCCAGTTCTTGGTGAGCCATTCAGGTGACTAATTATTGACTGCGTGGGGCCCTTGCCTAGGTCAAAGTCAGGTTACCAGTATATCTTGACCATTGTGTGCTGCGACTCGTTACCCAGAAGCAGTCCCCCTTCGCACTCTTAAAGCAAGGACAGTTGTTCAAGAGCTTATTAAGTTTTGCTCTATGTTTGGCCTACCAAAGGTGATCCAATCAGATCAAGGTACTAATTTTACATCTAAGGTTTTTCACAGATGTTAAATGAGTTGGGTGTTAAGCACCAATTGGTTAGTGCTTACCACCTGGAATCTCAGGGTGCATTGGAGCGATTTCACCAGACTCTTAAGTCAATGCTCCAAAAATTTTGTATCAAGACTGGCAAGGAATGGGTTGAGGGCTTACCATTAATCATGTTTGCTGCAAGGGAGAGTGTCCAGGAGTCACTGGGTTTCAGTCCAGCAGAGCTAGTGTTTGGGCACACTGTACGAGGACCTCTTAAGTTGATCAGTGAGCAATTCTTGTCACAAAGTTCTACACCTATGCCCATTCTTGACTATGTCAGTTCTTTTCGTGAACGTCTTTGCAAGGCCTGTGAGATTGCTAAAGTTAATCTGGCTAACTCCCAGACTAAGATGAAGGTGCAGTATGATCATAAGAGTGTGGCCTGTACTTTCCAGTCTGGTGAGTCTGTGCTTGTCCTGCTTCCAGTACCTGGCTCTGCGTTGCAGGCTCGGTTTTCAGGACCTTACATGATTGAGAGGAAGCTAAGTGACACCAACTATGTAATTTGTACTCCTGATCAGAAGAAGAAAAGCAGATTATGTCATGTGAACATGTTCAAGGCTTATGTTGCACGGAACGTGAATGAAGGGAGTTCTAAGCCAGTACCTGTGACTACTGTTGTTTTGCCCCAGTGTATTGCCCTGAGGAGGATGGATAAATGGCAAAAGATGCTCCAACTTCGTGTGTCCGTTTGCAGAATTCTGCCATTCTGGCTAATTTGAAGACCACCCTTTCCCATTTGTCTGCAAGTGAGTTTGAGGCCATTAGTAGTTTGATTGGTAAATATTCCCGCCTTTATGCTGATGTGCCATCTCAAACTACTGTACTATGTCATGATATTGATGTAGGTAACAGTCAACCAATTAAGCAACATCCGTACAGAGTGAACCCGAAGAAGCGTGACCTTATGAAATCTGAGGTTCAATATCTGCTTGATCATGGGCTGGCTGTCCCTAGCCAAAGTCCATGGAGTATCTTAGTGCCCAAGTCTGACTCTACAGTCAGGTTTTGTACTGATTATCGCAAACTCAATGCTGTGACTAAGCCAGATTCCTTCCCACTTCCAAGAATGGAAGATTGTGTCGATTGAGTTGGTAGTGCACGCTATGTCACAAAATTAGACTTGCTGAAAGGGTATTGGTAAGTTCCTCTAACACGACATGCTTCAGAGATATCCGCATTTGTAATACCTGATGCCTTTCTGCAATACTCTGTCATGGCTTTTGGCATGCGAAATGCACCTTCCACCTTTCACAGACTCATGAACAGAGTATTGTCAGGATTGCAGAATACTGAAGTTTATTTGGATGATGTTGTGGTGTGTTCCAACTCGTGGGAAGATCACTTGGTCAAGTTGGATGAAGTGTTTGGACGGTTAGCAGATGCTTCACTAACTTTAAATTTAGCAAAATGTGAATTTGCTAAAGCTGTAGTTGTATACCTTGGTAAGTGTGTGGGACAGGGTCAGGTGCGACCAGTAGAAGCTAAAGTTTCTGCAATTGTTGAATTTCCTACACCAACTAATAAGCGTGAGTTGAGGCGCTTTTTGGGGATGGCAGGATACTATCGTGGATTCTGCAAAAACTTTGCTGCCCTCGTTTCACCTCTTACTGACCTCCTTAGTACATCTAGGAAATTTGTGTGGACATCAGAGTGTATAAGTGCTTTTAACGCTGCTAAAGACCTTCTTTGTACCTGCCCTGTCCTTGCTGCTCCCAATTTTGCAGACCTTTCCAGTTGCAGGTGGACGCCAGTGCTACTGGAGCTGGTGCAGTTTTGCTGCAGGAAGATGGAGTGGGCATTGAACATCCTGTATCTTTTTTCTCGAAGAAGTTTTCTAAGAGTCAACAGAATTACAGTACAATCGAGAAGGAGGCATTGGCTTTATTGTTAACACTTCAACATTTTGAGGTATATTTGGGTGGAAGTGATGGGTCCATTACAGTTTATACCGATCATAATCCATTGGTGTTTCTTTTGAGAATGTCTAACTCTAACCAACGTTTGATGCGCTGGTCTCTTATTATGCAAGAATATAACATCGAAATCCGGCATAAAAAAAGAGCTGAAAACATTGTTGCAGATGCTCTGTCTAGAACTTATGTTCCAGATTAGTGAGACTTGCCCTGTGTTATGTTTTGTATTACAACTGTTGGCTGTAATCCTTTTGTGGTGAGGGTGTTATGTCCAAGGACATATTTGTTTTGTTTTTCCCCCCTTTTTCTCTCTCCTCCTTTACTGTCCCTAAGTAGGATGTAAGGGCTTCCACCTGATTCCAATAATTGGTGATCTGATGGGATTGCAGGAGGAGAGGAAGCCATGAGGTTTTAAGCTGCACCATTGCACAGCACAAGTGGTGTGTGTGGAGGCTGCATCGTGAGGATTCTGTTCTCAACCCAGACAGCTTTAGTTGTTTGCTTGAGTTGTTGAATAATTCCTTTACAGTGTTATTGTGTTAACACCCTTGTGATAACTGGAGCCTATTAGAAGCAATCTGGTTTGTTCTGAATGTTATTATTTGTCTGTCTGTACTTATGTTATTGTTTGTTTATCTATTAAGCTTATTTTGTTAATTTATTGGGAATGTTAGTAGAGAGGTGGGTGCCATTTTGTTTATGGTGTGTTTCTCCTGTTTATGCGAGTTAGGGAGTTAGTTTATTCTTATTGTATTTTTGTTTCTTTCCTTTGTTAGTTTGGTTAGTTTCTCCCTAATAGTTAGAGGGTTTTTGTTTGTTATGTTGGCCTTGCCCCCTGTCGAAGTGTTGACATCCTCCCATATTCATAAAATAAAATAACTTGTTTTTGATATTGAGTCAATTGTTGGCATTTTTTAAAGCTCCGGGGTTGGGAATTGAACCTTGCTGCCTCCACATATCACCTTTTCTTATTCTGTTACGTGGTCCTATAGCCCTAGACTAACTGGGAACGTAACACCTAGTAAGTGGCATCCTTGTATTTGCTGCCAAGAACATATGTTAAATTTGCATTTAGCAGGCTAGTTTCTCCCACTGCTGGCTATTAGTGAACTCACAGTGATTCCGCTGAGTTATTTGTTTGACTTCATTTGACTTTGCTTCATTCAGTATAGGACTACTGTCAACAATTTAAATAAGCTGAGCCAAAGATTTTTGTTATTTATTTTTTGTTATTACTTAGGAAGCATTGTCTGTTCTGTCTCACACCCTGTTTTCCACATGTAGGTGAAAAACACTTCACTTTGTTCCCTGCTGAAAGTGTGCCAAATGAACTTTGAACTGTTGCTAAGGAACAATAGACAATAATGTTAAGAGAAAACGTCTGTACACCAGGATTAAATCACTGAAAGAATGTTTATACTTGTGTATTTGATGTCATTTTTGACAGTTATCAATGCAGGCAAGTTCATTTACTGCTTTTTTATTTCATATAAAGTCCATACATGTGTGCATTAAAGAGCAGAAGAGCAGACAAGTTAAATGTCCAGAGTGTTACACAATTACAATGTTCCTTGTAGTATAATAGGGCGAGGATGAGGCTCAATATATTCCAGATATGGAGTCCAGACTTTATAAAACTGGCTTGTTTTTTGATGTAATACATAGGTAAGACGCTCCAGGGGAATCACCTCAAAAAATATCTTATGTCAGCCTCTAAAGGGGTCATATGACGCTGCTAAAAAAAACATTATTTTGTGTATTTGGTGTAATGCAATGTGTTTATGCAATTTAAGGTTCAAAAAACACTATGTTAAGCAACTCTCGAAAAAGGATGTGTTAATCTCACCTGTTTCAACACATCCTTTTTTTTTAAGAGCATAATAATACTAAACTTTCTTTGTCAGTTGACTGCATGGAGTTAATAAATTATAGACTTAAGGGCGAGGTGTCAGAAATTGACTTGGGGAAGTACCACTTTTAATGATATTAAACTGAGCAGGCAGATTTGGTTTCTTCAAAAACAATAAAAAGTGTTGCAGAAATAGTCGAGCCTAACTATATGAAAATATGCAATACTTTTTTGGAAAAAAATTATTAATTTACTCAATGTTTTTTTGTGTGTGTCTGTTGACATGGTTTACAGTCACCAAAGCAGGTAAGAAGAATTACAGTTATTTTCCTTTAGAGCATCAAATATATATCAAATAAGTTTTTTAAATACTACTAAAAAAATACAGTAATTAAACCCTGAAAGCAATGAGACTTAATGAGCAATGAGAAATATTTCTGATCTATGTTTTGTCTCCAAGTGTATATGTACGTTTGACTACTTTAGTATAGCATTCCAAATGACACTGAATTTAAAAGTAACTGATTTAACCGTTGACCATGTGAAACTTGACTAATAGGCCTTTTTTTTTTTTTTTTAGGTTTTTGTAGGTTAGGTTTTGATAGGTTTAATAGTTGTTGTTTTTTCTGTTCAAAGTGCTTTCTTTATGTTTAAGGAGTAATGGTTATTTTTTTTCTGAACAATTATTCACAAGTTTTATTATAAAATTATTTTATTATATACAGTAATTATACACAAAATCTCTCATGTTAGTGCTTTAGGAAGTTATAAAATGAGGCTTTACTGTTATGATGATAGCTCTAAACTGCTTGAAGATAAAATCTCCTTAAAATGGGGAGAACTATTATTGAGCCATTGGCTCAACCCCTTCTTATGATTATTATTAAAGCATTACTTTATTGTAATTCTACATTGCAATTTTATATTTTATCACTGAACTGAATTTTAGACCAAACACCATCATGCCATGCTTAGTACAGTATATACAAGGAAGGTGAGCGTGATTTCACCAAGTACAACATGAACATCATTCCAATCAACCAAACAGGATTGAGAGATACATTTTCAGGAAATGTCAGTTTTAGGCTTACAATCAGGGTTAGGTGCTTCTACACTTTTGTTAATCAGCTATCATTTCCCTCTGATTTTAGGAATAAATTATGGGTAAGGTTAGGTTTAGGGGTAGGGATTGGGTTAAGTCTGTATTTTTGGACAGTAATGTTGATCCAGGATCATCAAAAGATGTTGATCCAGGAACATGTCTGTCTTGGCAAAATCACGGCGGTCATAAAAGGAAGACAGGCAGAGCTTCAACTTCTCTTGTAGAGTTGGACAGAGCAGAGGGGGAGGTACAGGAAGGAAGGCCAGACCATAGGTCATGTGGCAAGGGACATGAAGATCAACAGGATGTTTTTTTCTTCTTTAAAGCAATACATGGATTATACATGCAAATACATGGAAAAAAAACTAGAAGTAAAAAAAAACAGGGTGCAACAGAATGGGTCCTTAAGAAAATTGGCTTTTAAAGTCGTAACCTTCATTCTTGAATAAAACCTTAAGAAGTCATTTGGTACTGCATTTATTTGCTTTGATATAGCATGTGTCAAACTGCGCTCCTGGATGGCCACTGTCCTGCAGAGTGTAGCTTCAACCAGCTCTATCACTCCTGCCTGGACATTTCTAGTAATTCTAAAGACCTTAGCAGTGTCCGAAATTGCCCCCTATACCTTGAAATAGGTCACTATTTGAGGGGACAGCCATTTGTAGTTGTGTTACTCACAATCCCACAATGCACTGCAATAATGAGTGTACAGCCAATGTATACTCAATGGCTAGAGAATACACATAAGGCACTGTGAGGATTGTGCTGAATTAATTTCCACGTTTTGCCAGAAGATGGCACCTGCAGCTGATCCATCCATCCATTTTCCAAACCAATTTTCCAATGTGGGTACAGCGTAAAATCATATAGGTGTATATTCGTTTTTTTTAATGATTATGAAAATATTTAATTAAGGTTTATACATGCAAGTTTCTATGACAGAGATGAAGATAAACCTGTGAATTACTACTGGAGCTACCAGTTTCAAATGATTATTAAACAGCAAGCACAAACTCTGTAAATGCAGCAGCCCTTCCCGTGCACTGAGTGTCAGAATTCGCTCACCTGTCGACTATATTAGTGAAAAAGTGAATAGCGGGTGGTTTCAGACACAGCTCTTGATTAGCTGGATAAGGTGATAAACTCAGCAGGACAGTGGACAGTGGTTTTTAACTCAACATAATGTATGGGTACAAGCATCATTTGCACAAAGTCTTTGAAACCCCTTACAAACAACCACCATCCACAGGGCTCGAAAACAACAACAACAACAACAATACAACACATAAATCATAAATATTCCCCATTTACCCAAATTCTTTAAAAATCCTTACAAACACCCACCATGAACCCCAGATACGGCATGTAAGGTGAAATTGTGCAGTTTTAATTCAACATAATGTCGCATGGTTACAAAAATTCACTTCAACTTCAATCTCTTAACAATATTCACGTTATTTACACAAATTCTTTAAAACTCCCTTATCATCCACAGGGCTGTAAAATAAAAAACAATAAATTGTTAATCACTGCTGGCAATAAATCAACCAAAATACAAAACCCAAATCAACTCAATATAATTAAACCAATTTACTAAAAATAAATAAATAAAAAACAATTAACATAAAATTAACATAATGCGTCAAATTAAATCAAAACCATGGCAATATGTCTTCAAAATACACAAAAAATAAAAACATTAACAAATTCAAATCACATACAGTACAACACATCTCAATCTATTCACTTTCATTGGCATGGCCTAATGGTTAGAGAGTCAGACTTTTAACCCAAAGGTTGTGGGTCTGAGTCTCAGTACCGGCAGGAATTGTAGGTGGAGTGTAAGCACAGTCTTCCACCTTCAGTACCAATGACTGAGGTGTCCTTGGTAGCAAGGCACCGAACCCCAAATTGCTGCCCACTGCTCTGGGTGTGTGTTCACTGCTCTGTCTGTGCATTTGGATGGATTAAATGCAGAACACAAATTCCAAGTATAGGTTACCATACTTGGCCACATGTAATGTTACTTTCAGCAGCAGCAGCGTAGCAGGTCTGTTTCGCCAAGACCAAATACATTAACATTGTCATGTACATTATGCCAAACCCTCTGAGAGTTGTCATAATAGAAATATATATACAGTACGGTGGTCCTTATTTATTCTTGGTATTAGAGTATGTCTCATATATAGTAATTTTGAAAGTTTTTTTGTGTTTATCCACAGGTTCTCACTCACTGATGGCTTTTGCGACATATATTGTTGGACAAACACCTTTTCCTGAGTTCAGTGCTGTGCTGATGTTGGATGATGTGCAATTAGCATATTATGACTCGATCACATGGAGTGTTGTAGGTCGCATTCCAAGTGATTCAAAGTACCAAAATGAAGAGAAAAGTGATGCTGATATTGTATTTCTCGATATGTATTACAGCATGAAAGAGCGAGCAGTTTATTTTAAGAAGCATCTAAATCACACAAATAGTGAGTGCTGGCCAACACGTTGATTATATTATAACAAATGCAGAGTTTGTACATCATATTTTGTTATTTAAAGATATTTTTATGTATAAGTGAGAAAAGAATTTGCTAGAGATGGTTATGATTACAAGTATTTTCAGTCTACATCTTATGATTATTGTCAGTGAAGACTAGTAAGTCTTTAAAGAAACTAATTATCATTCTGTTTTTTTAGGTGTACATGTTCAACAGAGACTTGCTGGATGTGAACTGTTGGATGATGATAAACCAGGTCTACTGCAGAGATGGGATGCTTTTAATGGACAAGAAATAGGAGAATACACCTTTGACACAGAAAAAAATGTCCAGACAAAAATAATATGGGGGCCATGGGGCCAAATAACAAGACTTCATATGAAGTTTCTGATTGAAAATATTTATCAACCTATTTGCATTAAAGTTTTGCGTAGGTACTTGTACATGACAAAGAACAATGTCATGAGAAAAGGTGAGAGAATCAACCTAATTAACATCAGTATAATTACTTACTCATGCAATGAACCCAACAATTTAATGTTAACACATAAACAGTAACACTTCTCATTTTTCTCTGTATAGTTAAACCCAGAGTCAGACTCATGAGGAAGACACTCACAGACTCTCAAGGGCTTCAGATCAGCTGTCTGGCCACTGGTTTTTACCCCCGTCACATTAACCTGACCCTGTTCAGAGATGGTCAGCCAGTGGAAGATAATCTGATCACAGGAGGAGAGATTCTGCCCAACGGAGACGGAACTTACCAGATAAGGAAGAGTTTGGTGATCAGTGAAAAAGAGCTACGTGGGGAACATAAATACAACTGCACAATGAAGCACCTCAATCTGGACAACAAACTGGACATTACATTTGGTAAAGAAAAACTAATAAACCATCAGAAATGCAACAGGTTTAATAATAAAAAAAAACTATAATAACTGTCCATCATCTTACCGTTTTTTTCTTTTTTTTTTCTTTTTTTTCTGTTATTACTTTTTTAATTCACCACATTGTCAGATGTTGCTGAATATGAGCCAGGATTATCTACTCAGTCTGTAGTTTTCAGTGTGCTGGTGTTCATGTGTGTGGCTGTTCTCATCATAACTGCACTCATCATATGGAGGAAGAGACGAGCTGCTGGTAAATGTTCTGTTCAGTCCAGTTCATTCCTTTAGAGACCTGTTTCAAAGTTCACTGTATGCAGTTTCATGTTTCTGTTACTCTATTCATCATGGACATGGTTTAACTGTGTCATTCTTATTCAGGACAAGGATTCAAGACGTCACAAAGTGATAACTCTCTTACTGAATGTGAGTACACTTTTTAAATAAAGTAATATGAATGCAGCATGTTCATTCTTTGGTTAATTTTGGAAACTTTCTGGAAATTGCTACCATTTTTCCCCCTTCATTTCAGCTTCCACCCATGATTAAACATGACAAGTGAGTCTATGGTCCTACATTAAAGTCAAGACAACATGCAAAATTTTGCAACATAAAAATGAGCCTATGTGGTCTGAAATCATATTGTTTAAAGTGCCCCTATTATTCAATTTTTAAGGTTCAGCTTATCTTCTTGTTTGTTAGTGACCATTCTAAAATATGTGATGTCTTTGATGTTTTGTGAATTTCATCCGTTTTTATAAGGCTTTCTTTTGTATGGTGATGTCATGTTTTGTCCGTTATGCAGCACTTTGGTCAGCACTCATGTTGCTTTTTATGGTGCGATATAAATAAATAAACCTGACCTTGACCTTGACTTTGACACAGAACTATTGTATTCCGTCACAGAGGACTGTGACTGACTGCAATGCATCGTAATATGGACTACCTTTTGTACTGTTTTTGACATTTTTACAATTAATAAATTGTGATTGTATTATAAAGTGTGACTGTCTGTCATGCTTTTGTTTTATTGTAAATATTTTTAAGATACCATTTACAATTTTCTGCAAAAAGCTGCAAAATGGGGTCACACCAGATAGTACTGAAAGCAAAGGTTTGCATACTTTTAAAACATACAAATATGTTACACTTAATCACTTTTCTTAATAAATAATGAGTTGACTGTTCCTTTAACATTACACTTTATCGCTTTGCAATGCATGTGTGGGAGTTGGGCATCCTGCACCAGAATGGTCATTAAAACGCTTCCAAACATCATATCATACATTTTAATGAACTATATCACAATATCAGAAAAAAATATAAATTTTATAAATATATATATGGACCAACTGGACCAACTGGATGTCTAAGATCAGCCGTTGTCTCCAGCTTATCTGATTGCATTCTTTTAATTGTGGAGGCAATATAATGATTATATTGGCACACTTTATCCATAAGGAAAAAAATGATACAGTACAGTGTTGGTAAGTGTCACCTTTCTGAATCTTTCCACACTATGTCAGGAGAACTCTGATATCAGAACAAATCAGACAATTTATGATTCGATCAGAACATTGTTGAAACACAAGGAGCCAAATTCCTCAAAGAGGCCTAAAGCAACTAAAGCAATGATTGTAAATGAGATCCTAGCGCCAGTCAGCCTAAAGCAAGCCTAACCAACAAACTCTTTCACAGATTTGAAATGTTTCAACATTAACACAAAAGAACACTTATTGATAAACCCAACTCAGGAAGGAGATAGTCCATTTTGGGGCAAGTAGCAAGATTAATGGTCAAAGAGATCATCACATGTAAATCCATTATGGAAATCACTAACTAATGACTTCCTCGGACATCCCCCAGGACAAAGACCAGGCTCCTTCTAGACCTTTTGACCTTTGTTCCTCACAGAACATGTCCTCACATTCACAGAATGGCACAGAGACTGTCATTACATGTATAAATGCACCAAAATGATGCTAAAAAGACTTATGAACAAATATCATTCCTTTGCATAACTCCATATCATGTATGCAACCCACACATTTGGAAATCATGTTTTAATCACTCATTGTATATGCCATTTTGAATAACTACTGAATAGTTTATAGGTTTATAGTTGTGCTTAATATGTGTTTTAATATTCTTGCCTGAAACGTTTTTTTCCATTAATTTCTTTTTAAACTGTATCAGATTCTTGTTATAAAAACCTTTCATCCAAATTATACTTTACAAGAGCAGGAAAATTCGGACCACGTGACTAATAAGATAACATGTTGATTTATGTATTGGGAAGAGAAACTTAGCAACACGTCGAGCTAAGACAGTGTCTGATTGGTCAGGACGCCATTTGGGATGTGTCCAACAGACGAGTTTAAAAACTCAGGACACCAACAAATTTTGTTTCTTTTGCCACTGCTTTTTGCCTCTGCTTTTTAGCACTCTGTTAGTGTGCTCTGGCTTACATGCCTCTACACACGAGGAGATACACCAGGGGTTGGCAACCTTTTCAGCCAGACGTGCCATTTTTTTATTTTTCTGGTTTACAACTGTGCCGACCTCCATCACCCCCACCCCCCTCTTTTTTAATGCATTCTTTATCATACAGTATGCATTCTTGCTTTGTACAGTTCATACACATTTTTAAATGATACAATAAAAAAAATAGGCCTCTTTTTTGATTTTCAGGCAAATATTTTCTGAAGATTTTTTCATAAATTGTTTTTATAACTTTTCAAAGGTTTCTTGAGTAACAGATATACAGCGTGAACTTTACGTACTGAACATCACTGTATGTGTGTGTGTGTGTGTGACAAGGCCAATCCATTAAAACCAGTTTAATTGCTGTTCTATATTAATATGCTGCATTAATTGATTCGTGCCCGCGCGCACGCGCACACACACACACACACACACACACACTACTGGCACACAGATCTGAGATCACG
Organism: Cyprinus carpio; assembly: GCF_018340385.1. Taxonomy (NCBI): domain Eukaryota; kingdom Metazoa; phylum Chordata; class Actinopteri; order Cypriniformes; family Cyprinidae; genus Cyprinus; species Cyprinus carpio. Next base: position 16,789,691 of record NC_056604.1, on the reverse strand, counting down.
CTGTGCAAAAAGTAACATTCAGAAGCTCATAAACTTGTTGTCAGCGCTGCCACAAGACTTTTATTAATTGATGCTGAATCGCTTATATTTCTCAGCAGGAGGGGTGTAAAATCACTGTTTTTAAGTAACTAAACCAGGCTTCATATTTTTGTAGAGAGAGACAGACGCAGACAACTTACACATATCTCTCTCTCTCTCGCTCTCAAAATGGCCATATTTGAGAAATAAAATAAATTTGAGTAGTTTGCGTCACTGGATAAGCTGTCGGTCATTTAACATTTCTATCGTAAAAGTATCGTTTAAAGTTGAATATTAAATGATTTGCAGCTTCTTCTTACTTCGCTTTCTTTAACGTTAAACTGACGCTTTGCGCTCTGCTTTTATCAACAGTAAACCCCGTCTACTTTGATTTGATTGGTCATCTTAGTAAATTTGACATTGACAAGCGCTTTTAGACCTGAGGATTTGATCTGTAGCGCCTAGTATGTGCAGCGGTCGCGTGCGGATCCATAGACTAGAGCAAGTTAATTCTCAAACTTTAATGGTATTTATAACTCCTAACAGGCTGTGTGACTTTGAGAAGTTATTACCTCAAAATGTACGTCAGTATGCAGTTTTCCCTATTGCTCGCGTTCCCGACCCCTGGGATACACCATCTATTCTCGTCACACTAATATATTCTTTCTTTTATATTAGTTATTTTTCTTTTCTGTTGAGAGTTTCGTGTTCTAGTGCATTTTTATTTTAAAATTGCATTTTAGAATTAAAACGATCCGTGTTTACACTGGCGTTTCAGCTGCGTTTCAGAGACGATCTCCATCTACACTACATAAGCGAAAATGCATGTCACGTGACTATTCATGTACACTGGGCATGCGCGTAAAAGTGTAAACAAGAAGTTGGTTGCTAGACACTGGCAGGTTCAACAATGAGCATGATGGCGAGAAAAAAGCAAGGACGTCTCTGTGTGGACAGATGATGAGTTGGAATTGTTACTCAAAGTAACTAATGATTGCAAGGTGGCCATGGTGGCCGAAAATGTCGATTGGGAGTCATGCCAAAACAAATACAGCGACATACTCAGCAGATTTAGGGAACACTATCCATCACCGGAGGATGCCATGGCAACGGGAAAGGATTATCCCCACAAAAAGGAGATCAACAAAGGTATTGGTCTTATATATTATTGTATATATATGTATATATATATCCGGAGGAGGGGCTCTCTCTCTCTCTCTCTCTCTCTCTGCTCTTTCTCTAAGTAACATGCACGGGCGCCTGTCAAAACTAGCAGTCACTAATCTACATCACTTACCGATCAAATAAGGCTTTCCACTTATCACTCCACGCCGGTTCTGTTTGGCTCTGTTACTGAAGAATCCAACACGAGACCACAATACGGCGCATCCAAACTGTTATATGATTGGCTGTTAGCGTGTCACTCCCTACGTTGCTAGGTTACCAGAGACCGAGTGCCTTGTTCATGCAACCAAACTTACTTCGCAACCTCTGGTTTCTTCCGAAGAAAAACATATATTGAACGTTTTATCTGAACAAATAGTGTAGCTACTCAATCAGTGACAAGCTACAGCTATAGCTAACTTTACCTCGGCACACAGACTATAACGTTACTATCAACACTGCTCAAATTTCACAGCAAGGACTTGCAGATTTCGGTATTCGGTTATAGTAGGCTATCACCAACTGAATCCTGAGCGAATGCGAATATGTGTAATTAAGCATAAAATTACTTACCAATCACCACATGCTTCACTCGTCTCGTCTCGTCATCTGGCCTTGAACATGCGCGCGCCGTTTACGCGTCATCAAATTGTTTTTTACATTAGCAGAACTTAAAATTAAATTGTTTTTTGATTAATTGAAAATGTTAAACTCTGACAAGTCATGATAGTATATTTCATCAATAGGCATAATTTGTGTGTCATCCCAATTACAATTAAAAAGTCTAACAGTATCTCAGAACTTGATTTTTTATTTCACAACAATATATATATTTAAGTAATGACTAAAGGTCATCTGAATTAGTTTTTAGAGTGTAGGATGATTAGAAAGGATGAGTTTGGAGACTTCTGTCCAGAGAGTGAAGAGAAGGATGTGAATGATTGTATGTTTGCTGGTGAGATGTGCTTGACGGATTGTGGTGTGGAAAATTGTGCACTGATGTTTTTAATTTTATTAATGAAAAATGTGGCAACGTCGTCAGCTATTAGAGTTGATGCAGGAGCGGGAGGAGGAGGACAAAGGAGCGAGGAAAATGTTTTAAAAAAGCATGCGAGAGTTAGACGAATTGTTAATTTTGTTATGATAGTATGTTACTGCCACATTTGCGTTTCTATTCATTTTCTGTATTTTATTATTATTACCGTTAAGTGCCACTAGGGGCGCTGTAGCTTAAGAGTGAGCTTCGTATGCAGAGAAGAGGTTAATACAGAAGAAGAAGCCAGCTCTCTAGAGAAAGAAGCGATCTCTCTAGAGAAAGAAAGATGCATGACTAAAGTGTGGTCACTAAGCTAATAAGAGAAATAAGATCAACAAAAAGAAGAAGAAAAAGACTTAAACTAATTCCTCTCTCGGTACTCAGCCAACGAGGTATGTTTTGTATGTTGTATTTGTCAAAATAGTTTTATCTGTTAGTTTTCTTTCTTTAAGCTAATTATTGTTTGTTCTGTGCTTTAGTTTTCACGGTGTGTTTATGATCCTGACTAAGCTGGATTCAATAAATCCATCAGTATGAGAAAGCCACTTGTGTCTGTTGGTACCTGGAGGAATTACAGTGAAAACTCGTTCTGATCTGCATGTGGGTGGAGGCGAGGCGGCATGATCAAAGGAGCAGCAGTCTTGCCACAGCGTGATCGGCACGTGAACAGAGCAGGGAGCGCGCACGGGATCAAAGCACACGATTTGAAGAGCAACACTTTAAGATAAGACAATAAGATTTGTGGACACTCATAAGTTAAGGGTTTGTCTAAACAAGGAAAACAAAACACAAGTTTATGGTTGATTAATCAAACTGTGAAAAGTGAAAGTAACGTTTTGCTATTCCTAGTTTTGTTTTATTGGGCTATTTGTAAAATTCTGTATTTTATGTGAACGGTTTAAATGTGAATAACTTTTATTTGAATACGTTTTGGGTATATTTAAGTTGACAGTAATTTAAGTTACATTCATATAACTGCATTAAGATTCAGTGTTACATTTTTATTTTATTCTGCCTTTATATTTTAACTGCCTGCAGTACAGGGATGACTTTTAGTTAACGTAAAGATTTTGCTGTTTAGTGACAAGTGACAAGACGTTAAAATGACTGATCCAAATATACCACTAAATAGTGCAGAACCCCAGATGCAGTCTGAAGAAACCCAATGTACTGATCTTAGTGAGCAGCAAGAATCAGTACAACTTAGAAGAAGTCAGAGAGTGAAAACACTCACAGAAAAGGGAAGAGAAATGCAGGATGAGAGGATTAAAGGACTCCAGCAAAGATTTAACTACAACTATGAAAAGTGGAGAACACGTGCAAAAGCATCCAAGTTACCCCTCTCTCAAACAGAACCCTTGAATAAAGACATACTTGAAGATATTATTGGTGATGTTAGAGGTCTTTGTGCAGATGTCACAAAAGTTTATGAAGAGTTACGTAAGCTCACCCCACCGGATCAGGAGTCACGTCGCAGAGTAGATCTGTGTGTGGAGATCTCAGGTTTCCTCGTGAATAAAGCAACCAGCCGATTGGAAGGAAAAGAGGAACAAGATTGGCCGGAAGCAGGCTCCCTCTTTCAAACTGTAAGCAATAAGTCAAGCTCCTTCAACACCACTAAGAACTCATCTGAGCATTCACATAGATCCTCTATAAAACGTCAAGAAGCCGCAGCAGAAGCAGCAGCGAGTCAAGCTGTTCTCAAAATATTAGAAGAACAAGAAACGGAACAGCAAGAGATAGAAAGACTAGAAGCTGAAGTCAGGAAAAAAGCAGTAGAACAAGAAACATTGATTAGACAAAAGCGCTTAGTAAGAGAGACAGAAGAAATTAGATTAAGAATGCAGAGAGAAGCAGACGAAGCAAAGTTTAAGGCTCAACAAGAAGCAGAGTATGCAGCTCTGCAGAGAACACTTGATGAAAAGAAAAGAAAAGTACTGCACCTGGAAAAGGTCAAAGATCTAAAGGCAGCACAAGCAAAGATGCAGGTTTATGACCAAATGAGTGCAGTAGAAGCGCAAAAGATCGATGTAACAAAGATTAACACCGAAATGAAAGTCGCTGAACATGTAAGCTTCCCATCTCTGCTTAAACAAGTCATACCCCAAGCTGCAGTCACTCCTACAAGTGATGGTACATCAGATCTTGTTAAAGTGCTAGCAAGTGCATTAAGTGCTAGCCGTATCCCTGTTCCGGAACCTACTGTGTTTTCTGGGGATTCCTTAAGTTACAGTGACTGGAAGCTGTCATTTCAAACGCTGATAGACCAAAAAAATATCCCAGACAAGGAGAAAATATTCTACCTTCGGAGATATGTGAATGGACCGGCTAAGAGAGCGGTTGAAGGATATTTCCTGCTTGGAACTGAATCTGCATATGCTGCTGCCTGGAAGATTCTGGATGAAAGATATGGAAATCCATTCACAATCTCGAAAGCCTTTAGAGACAAACTGCATGCATGGCCCAAAATTACCTCAAGAGACAGTTTCGAACTAAGAGACTTTGCAGATTTCTTGCGCAGTTGTGAAGCTGCTACAGCTCACATCAAGTCATTAGAGATCTTGAATGACTGCAATGAGAACCAAAAGATACTTTCCAAACTTCCAGACTGGCTTGCTGCTAGTTGGAACCGCAAAGTTATTGAAATTGAAGAACAAACAAATCAGTTTCCCACTTTCAGCCAGTTTGTTGAGTTTTTATCGAGAGAAGCCAAGATAGCCTGTAATCCTGTTACATCTTTACAGTCACTTAAACAATGTGAGCCTAACAAAGACAAACCGAAGCTTACAAAACAGAAAGAAATTGGAGTTAAAACCCTGATGACGACTTCACAAGAAAAGATACAACTGGTATGTGTATTCTGTAAGAAACCTAAGCACAGTTTACACAAATGCAGAAGTTTTCTGGAAAAGGCTGTGTCAGACAGAGTCAGCTTTATTAAGTTAGAAAGGCTATGTTTTGGTTGTCTCAAACCAGGCCATCATTCGAAGAGCTGTACCAACCGCAATATTTGTGAAAGGTGCAGTAAAGGGCATCCGACTTGTCTTCATGAAGATAGAGTTAAGGACAAAGGAGAACAAAGGCAACCAATAGCTAATCCAAATCCAAGCAACGAAAGGTCAAGTCAAAGCGACCGAGTTCAAGAACAAGTTACAGCCATGGCTACGACTAACCGAGTTGCAAGTCAAGAAAATAACACACAGACAGCTGCAATCATTCCTGTGTGGCTTTCATCTTCCACAAAACACAAAGAAGTTCTTGTGTATGCCTTACTGGATTCGCAAAGCGATACAACCTTTGTTCTCAGTGAAGTTGCAAAGTTACTAGAGACAAACCAAGAACCTGTTAAACTAGAGCTGTCTACTATGTCTTCCCAGACTACAGTTGTTCAGTCCGACAGACTTCAAAATCTTCAAGTTCGTGGCCTTTACTCAAGCAAAAGAATCACTTTACCTCCTACATACACACGAGAATTCATTCCAGCTAACAAAGCTCACATTCCAACTAATGAAACAGCCAAAGCTTGGCCACATCTGGAACACCTTCAATCAGAAATCGCACCTTTGCAAGATTGCGAGGTAGGATTGTTGATCGGATACAACTGCTCACAAGCTCTTCTGCCGAGAGAGATTGTGTCAGGCAAGGAAGGCGAGCCATACGCTCAGCGCACCGATCTTGGTTGGAGTATAGTTGGACAAACCAATCACTGCCTGAACTATGGAGATGCAATTGGAATTAGTCATCGCATTATTGTCAAGAAAGTCATCCCAGAGCTTAAGCCTTCTCTAAAGCTTCAGAACAAAGTCCACTATGTCAATAGGACAACAGTAAAAGACATCACCCCTTCGGACATTATCAAAGCACTTGAAGGAGACTTCTCTGAAAGAGCCATTGAGGGCAACCCTGTATCACAAGAAGATTTAAAGTTTCTCACAAAACTCAAAGAAAACATCACACAAAATGAGAGCGGCCACTATGAGATGCCACTACCGTTTCGTGACGAAAGACCCACATTGCCAGACAATAGAATATGTGCAATGCATCGCCTAAAGTGTCTTGAACGGAGATTAAGGAAAGACAAATCATATTACAATGATTACACAAACTTCATGGATGACATCATATCAAGAGGAGATGCTGAAAGAGTCCCTGACAAAGAGTTGAATAACACTCCTGCATGGTATATCCCACATCATGGGGTTTATCACCCACACAAACCCGGAAGAATCAGAGTAGTATTTGATGCCTCGGCCAAGTACCAGGATACTTCTCTCAATGACCACCTCTTAACCGGTCCTGACCTGACAAACGCATTGGTTGGTGTTCTTTGTCGTTTCCGCAGAAGTTCTGTCGCATTCATGTGTGATATAGAGCGGATGTTTCACCAGTTCCATGTCACAAAAGAAGACCAGGATTACTTAAGGTTTCTTTGGTGGGAGAAGGGAGATTTGGAAGCATCACCATCAGTTTACCGTATGAAGGTCCATCTTTTTGGAGCAGCGTCTTCTCCAGGCTGTGCCAACTTTGGCCTGAAACACCTTGCTGCCCAAGGACAAGGTCAATTCAAAGAAAACACCATACACTTTATACAGAGAAACTTTTATGTTGATGACGGTTTGGCAAGCGTTCCTACTGAAAGGGAAGCCATTCAGCTCATCAAAGACTCAAGAGAGCTCTGTTCCAAAGGAAAGTTAAGACTCCACAAATTTGTGTGCAACAGTGAGAGAGTTATGTCCACTATTCCAGAAGAAGAGTGTGCCACAGTGAAAGACCTTGACCTGTCTTTAAGTTTACCACGCATTGAAAGAGCTCTTGGAGTTGAATGGTGCGTCACTTCAGACACATTCAAATTCAGAGTTCAAGTCAAGTTGAACCACCTTACAAGAAGAGGTTTACTTTCTACTGTCGCCTCCATTTACGATCCCCTGGGGTTTATTGCACCGTTCGTCCTCTTGGGGAAGCAGATTCTTCAGCAAATGTGCAAGGATAAGGTTGGGTGGGACCACGAGCTTCCAGAGCACTTAAAACCCCAGTGGGAATCCTGGATTAAGCACCTTCCAAGTTTAGCTAACATGCAGATTCAAAGATGCTTCATTCCTACAGATTTCGGTCAGGTTAAAAGCTACGAGCTTCATCACTTCGCAGATGCCAGTGTCAATGGATATGGTGCTTGTACTTACCTGCGAGCCATTAACCAATCAGATCAAGTCCATTGTTGCTTGGTAATGGCCAAGTCAAGAGTCACACCTACTAGTGTCACAACTATCCCTCGACTCGAACTCTCAGCAGCAGTTGTTTCAGTTAGAGTCAGTGATCTACTCAGGACAGAACTTGAAATCCCATACGTTGCTGAGTTTTTCTGGACCGACTCCACCGTTGTTCTCGGCTACATAAATAATGATGCCAAAAGGTTTCAAGTCTTCGTAGCGAATCGGATACAAAGGATCAAGTCAAGCACAAAGCCAGAACAATGGGCGTATGTCGCATCAGAGCAGAACCCTGCAGACTACGTTTCTCGAGGCTTAACCGCAGAACAACTGAAGTCCTCTGAATGGTTTGAGGGGCCAGCATTTCTCTGGGAGAAGAACATTCCTGATAGAGATGTTAAGGTGGGAGAGATCAGGGAAAATGATCCAGAACTTCGCAAAGCCTCTGTGTATACCATCAATGCAAAGGAAGAGCAAACTATTTTCAGCAGATTTGAGAAGTTTTCAGAATGGTCCAGATTGATAAGAGCATTTGCAATCTTGAGAAGAAGGGTCAAGGAACACAAGGGTGATATACAAAGGATCAAAGAAAGTACAACTTTGGAAGAAAGAAAACAAACAGAACTGTTTATCATCAAAATTGTTCAAGAGAAAGCTTTCGCAGAAGAGATAAAGAGTCTAAAATCAAAGAAAATAGTCTCCAAGACCACAAATCATAATCTGTACAAACTAAGTCCGTTTCTGGACGAAAAAGGAATCCTCAGAGTGGGTGGACGTTTGGGTCAAGCTGTACTACACCCGCATGTAAAACATCCAGCCATACTTCCCAAGGACAGTCATATTTCAACTTTGCTGATCAGACATTTTCACACGAAGGTTCAACATCAAGGTCGTGGAATGACTATGAATGAGTTGCGTGCAAATGGTTGGTGGATTCTTGGGAGCAGCCGTGCAGTTTCATCATACATCTTCAAATGTGTCAGATGTCGCAAATACAGAAGGAAAACGGAGCATCAAAGTATGGGAGATTTGCCAGTAGAACGAACTGAGTCTACCCCGCCTTTCACTTATGTTGGGATGGATTGCTTTGGACCAATATATGTCAAAGATGGACGAAAGGAGCTCAAGAGATATGGACTCATACTAACCTGTCTATGTTCACGAGCCATACATATTGAAGTAGTAGACGACCTGAGTACAGACGCATTTCTAAATGCTCTGCGAGCATTTATTGCAATAAGAGGAAATGTGCGTCAACTGAGATGTGATAGAGGAACCAATTTCATTGGGGCCCAGAGAGAACTCGCAGATCTCATGAAAGAAATGAATCAGGAGAAGGTAAAAGCGCTTGGATGTGAATTTCTCATGATTCCCCCTTCGGCAAGCCATATGGGTGGAATATGGGAAAGACAGATCAGGACCATCCGTAGTGTTCTTTCAGCCATCCTTGACCAGTCAGCAAAGAGACTCGACAGTACATCCTTGAGAACCTTGTTGTATGAGGTCATGGCGATTGTCAACAGTAGGCCACTTTCCATCGAGCATTTAAGTGATCCAACAGGTCCTGAGCCATTAACGCCCAATCACATTCTCACTATGAAGTCAACCATTGTTCAACCTCCTCCAGGAGAGTTTATGAAAGAAGATTTGTATCTTCAAAAAAGATGGAGAAGAGTACAATATTTAGCCAATGAGTTTTGGATTCGTTGGAGGAAAGAATATTTGCTCAACTTGCAACCAAGACAGAAGTGGAATGTACACAGAAGGAATCTGAAGATAAATGATGTAGTGCTTCTACAAGATGACATGGCACCACGTAATGAATGGAAGCTTGCCAAAGTCACTGATGTCTATCCAGGAACTGATAACAAAGTGAGAAAGGTTCGACTTTTGGTTAGTGAAAGGACATATGACAAGCATAGTAAACTTGTGACTAAGACAGTCTCATTAGAACGACCTATTCATAAGGTATTGTTTTTGCTAGAAGCAGACTAAGGGTTTGTGTTTATTTTCATGTTCATTTTGTCAGACTGAGTGTAAGTCATAGAAATCCCACAGTAAGAGTTGTGAGATTGGTGGGAGTGTTACTGCCACATTTGCGTTTCTATTCATTTTCTGTATTTTATTATTATTACCGTTAAGTGCCACTAGGGGCGCTGTAGCTTAAGAGTGAGCTTCGTATGCAGAGAAGAGGTTAATACAGAAGAAGAAGCGAGGTCTCTAGAGAAAGAAGCGATCTCTCTAGAGAGAGAAAGATGCATGACTAAAGTGTGGTCACTAAGCTAATAAGAGAAATAAGATCAACAAAAAGAAGAAGAAAAAGACTTAAACTAATTCCTCTCTCGGTACTCAGCCAACGAGGTATGTTTTGTATGTTGTATTTGTCAAAATAGTTTTATCTGTTAGTTTTCTTTCTTTAAGCTAATTATTGTTTGTTCTGTGCTTTAGTTTTCACGGTGTGTTTATGATCCTGACTAAGCTGGATTCAATAAATCCATCAGTATGAGAAAGCCACTTGTGTCTGTTGGTACCTGGAGGAATTACATAGTATGTTCTTTTAGCAGTGGAGACATTAGCAGAGAAGGAAGAGAGGAGTGACTGATACACATTAACAGTGATTAACTGTAAATACACATTAACTGTAACAGTGATGTAGCAAAAAAATTGTCTATGTTTTTATTTTACATTATTCATCTCAGGCTTTGTACAACCTTTTTGATATTCATGCACTTTTTAAGGGCTTTTAAGTGATTGACCTTTTTTCCCAAAACAAAGCTTTAAATATTGTCTAATTTTAATATTATGATTCTTAAAAATAAAAGTTTAAAAATGTAAGAAAACTAAAACTTTGTGGCAAACAAACACTTATCTATCACTTATAATCACTTATCTGTCACAATTCCTCAGGAACAACAACTTAATTGACAAACATGTCCCACCAGGCACTAGTTCTTCCCAGTCTAACCCAAAACCGGCGTTTCATGTAGGGCTTACGCCACTTGAAACAAGATTTGTTGCCGATTGCTCTAAGCACAGCTTGTCTCATGCACATGTAGGCAGCTGCTGTATTATAAAGTAATGAATTTATCTGCACAATGGCTGCTAAAATTGACAACAAAGCCAGGAAAGTTTGCACTTCATCCATGTTACTGTTCATGATACGGTTACACGGTCGTCAAGGATACGCAGAGATCACGTGGGCAGCCACGCCATCGTTTTCGAAAGTCTCCGTCTTGGTCCATTTACACTGAAACTCAGACCCGGAGTTTTCCAAATAATACGGGGTTAGCAGCGTTGCACTAGTGTAAACGGGGCCTAACTCCGACTGTGCCCACCTCAAAACTCCAATCAGCCAACAGCCAAGACCTCACTTCAAATGACTACTGAGCCTCCAGCCAATCAACAACCTTGGGAAACCCCTTTCTGCAACAATGACAACAAAGGGAATCCCCTAAACGGGCAACAAGTACCTCCAGATTCTAGCTGAACTGGTGCATTTAATATAAAGTTTAACAGCCTCACTGAGAAACTCAGTGCGAGGGTTAATTAAATGACTGATGGTTGTTTAGGTCTAAGCAATTGCACATATTGCCATGAACTTGGGATTTCATATTTTCTCGTAATGCAGGCATTTTGTTATTGGATGTAAAAGTGAACATAAGAGTCTTCATTGTCTCTTGACATCAGATTCATTGAGGACACGGTGGATTCATTTTATTTATGAAAGGAATTTGTCCAAGAAAATAGCAAAAATTTGTATGTTTGTGCAAATCATCATAAGATTGCATTTCAAAAATTAACATTTATATTTAACAAGCATTTATTATTATTACTATTGTTTATTTATTTTTTCCACACGACAAACAATATTATAAACCTGAGCTGCTCTGTTTAAATAGTTCTCTTTTTCTGTTGAATGTAACACTGTTTTTACATTTTCTAAACCTATTCAAACTCTGGAAACTCTCCAACCATCACAGAGCATGCACAGATTTTATAGGACGAAATATGAAAACTGAGTAATAGTTAACACAAAAATGAAAAGTCTGTCCTTGTTTACTCACCCTTACCCTCAATGCCACCTGTATTACCTTTAAAAAAAAGACATTTAAAAGGAAATGGAAAAGTTACTGAAAAAATCTTAGTTGTTTGGTAAGACATGAGGAGAATTCAACTACATTGAGGAAACCCACACTGACAGGGAGAACATGAGAACTCCAGACAGAAATCCTCGTCTCTCAATTGGAACTTCAACAGAGGAACTTTTTGCTGTGAGGCAACAGTGCTACACACTGAGCTACTGTGCCACCCAGTGCAAGCAATCTTACAAAACAAAGCAGTTACCCTTTACCTATACACCTACAGTAGATGACCATCTGTTATACACAATTTCTGTTCGTGGATTCTTACGTAATGTTTCTTCTTTTAGGTCTGACAAGCAAATGTACTGTATGTGTATTCATCTGTATGTGAGTTTAATATGCACACATTCAACATTCTCTGATCATCCACATGGATCAATGGGCTTTTTGAATGAAATAATAATAATAGGAAAGCAGTAAATTACAGAAAAAAATAGCAGTGTTTTTAACTGCTTGGGGAAGACATAGGACAGGGTGTGAGACAGAAAAGGAATTGCAGCCTAAACAATAACAAAATAAGTAAGTAAATAAATAAATGGTAAATACATAAATAAATAAATAAAGTCTTTGCCTAAGCCTAATTAAATTGAACAAAGTCCAGTATATATATATATATATATATATATATATATATATATATATATATATATATATATATATATATATATATTTATATATATATATATATATATATATATATATATATATATATATATATATTATATATATATATATATATACACATGACTGCTGGGCTGGTATTTTCAAAGTAAAGTGCCCAGTAAAAACTCTTCACCAGTGGTAAACCACAAAACTTCAACCTTCTGTTACAAACGACATTAAAATTCCAACATAGCAAAATATAAAACAGTTCTCACGCTTTTTTTCACCTTGCGCAAGAAGATATGAAATATTCTAACATTGTTTACTCTTCCCATAAAGTCCTGTGCAAGGCATGCTGGGAACTAGCAATTTCATGCCCATTTTCATTTAATGGCAACAAAACGTATTCACTTACCAACATACAGTAAATGAATTAACTAAACATCTGTTTTACAAATTTAAGTGGATTGATTACAATTAAATTAGGTTGTGATAGAATATTCATGAACTGAGTGAATTAGGATTAAGAATTAGGTTTGCATGGCTCATGTGACAAGAGACACATATACACATCTCACTGTATCTCACAACCCCAGTGACTTACAAATCATTAACTTTTCTGTGATATGCTCTGTTTTACACAGAAAGTGAAAACGACCAACTTTAGAGTTTTTTTTATTGAGCAATAAGGTGTTTCATATAACACTAGATGTGTCAGGTGTTCAAGGTGGACCAACTCCCATGTCATTGAAATGAATGTCTTTGAATGTCCACATAACAGAATGTGAGGGAATTACTACTGGACCCAAAATTACAGACAGACACAAGTGAATAAGCCTTTGAAAGTTTATTTTCAGTTTCTTTAATATCAATGTTCTCAGGATGCTGGCAGGTCCTATCCAGGCCAGAAGGTGGCTACAGTGGAGTAAGCAATGGGTCCGTGATGGGAGTATAAAATCAGAAGAAGGTCTGGAGGTTAGCAAGTTAGTTGAATGATTCCAAGCAGGAATTGAGTGAATCGGCTTACAGATATTGCCTGGATCAGTATAGCTAACAGGATTTAGTTGGTCTTCTGAGATGGATGGGGTGATCTGCTTGGGAATCAAACCCTGGTCTACCACGTGACAGGCAGAGACACAGTCCACTGTACCACACAGGTGAGACTACAAGTGTGTTCTAGAAGGCATTCTGAGAAGTAATAGATGAGTAGAGAACAAACAGAGACAATACAATCCTTTATCCTCTTCCAATCCCATGTCCAAAACAATTCCACAATCCTAATCCAGAGCATCAAATTTACTAGTCAGTCAAAATTACTACCTCTTGATAAAGGTTCAGGCAGAGAGAGAAAATTCAGGTTCCAGGCAGGGTAGAGTTCACAGGCTTCAAGGATCTGATTCAGGAACTGGCTGGAATGTTAACCAATGAGCTGATGAGACAATCTGGCAAGGAGGTAAGAGTAAGACTGGCTTATATAGTTAGTGAGACAGGTGAAACCAATGAGGGTTATTAAAGAGGAGTTACGAGGCCAGGAACAGGAAGCTGGATGCTAGTTGACAATAAAAGATTAACAGGAGGTGGTGACAGAATCATGACATTACTCCCCACCATAACAGACGGCTCATGACGTCCCACCAGGCTGATCAGGATGATGATGAAACTGATCAATGAGTGAAGGATCCAAAATATACCGTGGCGGAACCCAGGAGCGTTCCTCCGGGCCATAGCCCTCCCAGTCATCCAAATACTGCAGCCCCCTCCCTAGTCTACGGGATTTCAGGAGCCGTCGGACTGTATAAGCTGGGGCCCCATCAATGAGCCGGGCGGGTGGAGGGGGTCTGGAGGAGGGTACAAGTGGACTCTGTCGAAATGGCTTAAAACGTTAAACATGGAAAGTAGGGTGGATGCGAAGTGGTCTGGGGAGTCGCAATCTTACTGTTGACAACCATAGTGATGGGGAAAGGTCCCACAAAGCGAGGAGACAACTTTCTGTTCTTTAGTCGAAGGGGCAGATCTTTAGAAGCCAGCCAAACTCGTTGTCCCATTCGATATTGAGGTGCAGGTGAGCGGTGTTTTATCTGCCCACTTCTTATAGTTAGCGGAGGAATGGAGGAGTGCCTGCCTGGCTCTTCTCCAAGCCAGGTGACAACGCCTCACCAGAGCAAATGCAGATGGAACTGTAACTTCAGATTCTTGAGATGAGAATAGAGGTGGTTGATAACCATAGACAGTTTGGAAAGGTGTCAAGCCTGTAGCAGAGGAAGGGGTTGAGTTGTGAGCATACTCGACCCATACCATGTTCTAAGCCCATGAGGCTGGGTCCCGAGCACACATGAGGCAAAGTCCAGTCTCTAACTCCTGATTGAAGCGTTCTGTCTGGCCATTTGTTTGGGGGTGAAAACCTGAGGAGAGGCTTACTGAGATGCCAAGCCGTTTACAAAATTCCTTCCAGAAAAGGGCTGTTAATTGTGGACCACGATCTGAAACAATGTTGCGGGGGAGGCCATGGAGACGGAAAACATGTTGAACCATAATTTCAGCTGTTTCCTTTGCTGAGGGCAGTTTGGGTAGTGGAATGAAATGAACCATCTTTGAAAACCGTTCCACAACAGTCAAGACGGTGGTATTTCCAGAGGATAAGGGAAAACCAGTGACAAAATCAATGGAAATATGAGACCAGTGGCGTCTTGGTATGGATAGTGGATGGAGAAGTCCACTGGGGGGTTTTCGAGATGTTTTAGACTGTGCACAATCAGGGCATGCAGCAACAAACTCCCGGACATCCTCTTAGAGATGGCCACCAGAAGTGCTGTTCCACTACAAATGTGGTCCGGGTAGTACCAGGATGACAGGACAAGTGTGAGGAGTGACACCACTGCAGAATTCTTGGTCTGAGGGCATCAGGTACGTATAATTTATTGTCAGGACAGGCTGATGGAGCAGGAGAATTTCGGAGGCTGTTAATTACTTCCTCTTCAACATCAAGGAGAGCTGTAGCAAGACGGACAGAAACAGGCAAAATGAAATCAAGATCCTCACCCTCCTCCTCTTGAGAGTCAAACTGCCGAGAGAGGGCATCAGCCTTTTGATTCTTAGATCCAGGACGATAGGACAGTGTAAAATTAAATCTGTTAAAAAACAGAGCCCAGCGAGCCTGGCGGGGGTTTAGCCGTTTTGCAGCACGAAGATACTCCAGATTCTTGTGATCAGTCAAAACCAGAAATGGATGTTCGGAGCCCTCCAACCAGTGGCGCCACTCCTCCAGCGCCAATTTTATTGCTAGGAGCTCTCTGTCGCCTATACCATAATTTCTCTCAGCAGGAGACAGTCGTCACGAGAAAAAGGCACAAGGATGGATCTTGTTGTCATTCTCTGCTCTCTAGGACAGGATGGCTCCGACCCCTGAACTGGATGCATCAACCTCCATAATGAACTGCCTCTTCAGGAAGCTACAGGAAGCTACAGGTGCAGTAGTGAACAGTTCCTTTGGGTGGAAAAAACCTTGTCAGCAGTTGGGGACCAATCAAACTTTTGTTTTATCGAGGTGAGTTGGTGTAAAGGTGCTGCCACTGAACTATAGCTTTTATGAACTTACGATAAAAATTAGCAAAGCCTAGTGTAGGATGTAGTTGTTTAAGGTTCTAAGTTGTAGGAAAGGCTTTAACAGCTTCCACCTTCTCTGGGTCCATTCTGATGTTACCAGCTGACAAAATGAAGCCAAGAAATGAGATTCACACTTCTCGGCCTTCACAAACAGCTTATTTTGCAAAAGTCTTTGGAGAACCGCCCTGACGTGCTGTACATGCTCGGTCTCAGATTTGGAGAAAATCAGAATGTCATCAAGATATACAAAGACAAATCTGTTTAGCATGTCTCCCAACACATCATTGACCAAATTCTGGAATACAGCTGGAGAATTGGTGAGCCCGAAGGGCATAACAAGGTACTCAAAATTACCAGAAGGGGTGTTAAATGCAGTTTTCCACTCATCTCCTTCGCGAATTCTGACCAGATGGTAAGCGTTTCTCAGGTCCAGTTTGGTGAATATCACTGCTCCCTGTAACAGTTCAAATGCAGTGGAGATGAGTGGCAGAGGATAACGGTTCTTGATAGTAATTTGATTCAGACCTCTATAGTCTATGCCCGGCCTCAATCCACCATCCTTTTTGCCGACAAAGAAGAAATCTGCACCAGCAGGAGATGAAGAGGGGCGGATGAGACCAGCAGACAAGGCTTCAGAGATGTATTCTTGCATTGCCTCAGATTTAGGACCAGAGAGAGAGTACAATCTACCCCATGGGGGTGTAGTCCCGGGGAGCAAATTGATAGCACAATCATAGAGTCGATGAGGTGGCAGAGAAGTAGCTTGTGTCTTGTTAAATGTGTGGGGTATGTTTGGCATAAAAGAACATCGCAGACATTTTTTATTTTATTTTTTTGAGTGGACTTAAATTACACTTTCAGTTTTGATCGTACAGATAAGTGCAATACATCAATCGAATCTGTAAAGGGTCTACTTTTTTTTGTATACAGACATAATAACAACAAAACTTTGTGCACTTATAAAATAAAGATAACAAACAAGGAGTGCTGTCTGCAGCCTTTGTCTGCGCTGATCTCAGATACAAACGCGTCATTAAAATGAACTGTAACTCAGTGAATACTCAACGAAGAGACATGAGAGAGATATCTATAGAAAGCCTGACATGTCTACTTTTAAACTAAACAAGTGCTGCTGAAAACAAATATTCTGTGATAAAGTAATCCATATGAAAACAACGCGATGTCCGTTTTTTTTCACGTCCCCCTTCATTATCTTCTAATGCGACCACGCCCCCGCGCCGAGCGCGCTTTTGAGATTCAAATGTTTCACTGAAGCGCGCGGCTTTTGAATACGCCCACACAACAGAAGACAACGCAGCGAGACTGTTCTTCAAGTTTTATATATTTTACTGTTTGCTTCGCGATGAGCGGAATAAGACATAATTCACCCCAAAAAGATGTGATGTGGTTGAGGATTTGAGATTTGGATTTCCTCAGAAAAAAGAATGAAGCACTTTATTCAGCAGAGATCATAAACATGAGTAAGTCTCTTTTTATTTATTTATATACTTGTACTAGTTTTCCCATAGAGTGCAAGAATATTACTAGTTAGACTTTTTCCAAAGACTTTTTCCAAAATATAATTCCTGACTTAATGTATAATCAAGTGAAATAATTATGAAGTTTCAATAACACAATATACACTACTATACCATTCAAAAGCTTGATGTACATAATAATAAATGTAACAATAAATGTAACTGTAACAAATGTAACAATCATTGCTGTTCTTTCAATTTATCCCCCCTAAAAAACCTAAAAAATATATATTCTCAGCTCTTTTCAACATTAATAATAATAATAATAATAATAATAATAATAATAATAATAATGATGATAATAATAACAATAAATGTTTTTTTGTAGAAAATAAGATTGATTAAAAGGATTTCTGAAGGATTGTGTGACTGGGAGTAATGATGCAAAAAAATTCAGTTTGAAAGTCAGCTTTGATTGTTCCTAATAAAACTGTTTAACTGCACTCACAAGTGAATATTAAATTATGTTGTGGGATAATTAAATATATTCTAAATAAACTACAAACATAAAATTATATACATTTATTTTGTCCTCACATTCTTTCTTGTAAACTCATCCCTCTCAGTTACACCTCTGACTGAATGGCCTCATTATGCAGCTCATTATGCAGGCCTTTGTCTTCTCAGGTGTGTAATTCATGATAGTTGACGCCTACTCGCATATGACTTTTACCAACAAAAAGTGTCTTAGAAAATTTAAATCAATATATTGTTTTTTCTGTAAGTGAGTAAACAAGATGATTTCACATCATTTAGAAAAAAAAATTCTAGGCTACAAGCTCCAGTTCTCAAAATTCCTGGGAACCAATTTTCTGTATGTGTTTTATTGCCTTATTCAAGTGATTTAACATTTTTAGTTTTTCACTAACCACGCATACATAAAAACACAATCATGTACATACATGCTGCTCACATATTATTATAGCCCAGTTTGTGCTGATTACAGTGAGATTAGACTTTAAGCCATTTAGATATTTATAAGAAACTGAAAAAAGCACAAATGTCAGGGCATGACAAAACTTCTCCAGGCCCCAAAAATACCCTTAGACTCCAGAGGGTTAAAGGAAGTGGTGACAGAATCATGACACAGAAGATGTTTCTGATGCAAATACATTTATGCAATGGCTCAATTACAAATTTATTATAGTGCTAGTAATTTCCAAGCTTATCAGTTTGTTTTCCTGGAAAACACACATAATGGCAAAAAAAAAATATATATATACCTTGATTGCACTGTAACTGTCATAATAATAAAAAATATTTTATTTTTTTAAAATCTTTTTATCATTGTTTGTGTACCATCAAGTATTATTTTTTTTGAGGAGTGTGTCTGTGGTGTGTTTTTTTTATAGGGGGTTAAGCTTTTGAGTTTTCTTTTTTTTGACTTTCCAGTGTCTCATCAGAGACTCCAATAAGAGCCACTGACATTCACAGGAAACAAATGAGACCAAAACCTGTGTGTTTATTACCCCATCAATTTGAGTCCATACAGGCTCATTTTATTCAAGTTGCTTCTTGCACTAAAGCAGAACAAAGATAAAGACGTAACTGCATGATGCAAAAGATTACATTTAAAGAACTGAGATATAAATGCTATAATAATTATTGTATATGTTTTAAAAAAAAATTGTTGGAAAAGTAAACAATATTTAATTTTTTTTTATTATTATTATTTAATCACTTACTAAAGTAGTAAAAAAAAAAAAAAAAAAAAATGTTTACTCACTTGGAGTCCGGGTGTAATGACTCTGTGTTGTCTTGGAAACTGAACCTAAATGAGAATGAAGAAGCAACTCGTATCTTCCTCCATATAATGAGTGCAGTTATGATGAGAACAACCACAAACATGAACACTAGCACACTGAAAACTACAGACTGTGTAGATGATCCTGGCTCATATTCAGCCACATCTGAAATTGGGGTGAAGTGATTAAAAAAAAAAAAAAAAAACAGAAATCAGTAGGCTACAGTCATAAAAATTTAGTTTTTGTTATTAAACCTAATGTCAAATTTAATTTCCAAAGAGGCATTTTCCTTAATTGTTAGTTTTTCTTGACCAAAAAATATATCCAGTTTGTTCCAGACTGAGGTGCTTCATTGTGCAGTTGTATTTATGTTCCTCACGTAGCTCTTCTTCACTGATCACCAAACTCTTCCTCATCTGGTAAGTTCCGTCTCCGTTGGGCAAAATCTCTCCTCCTGTGATCAGATCATCTTCCACAGGCTGACCATCTCTGAACAGAGTCAGGTTAATGTGACAGGGGTAAAAAACAGTGGCTAGACAGCTGATCTGATCATTTTAATACAGATGGTTTGCTATACTTTTATTTGTGGAGCCAATTATTATAGGCAGATTTTGCATTCAGACACTGCATTTTGTTTGATATCCAAAACCAGTCAACTCTTCTATCAGCCCAAGAGAGCAAACAAAGGCAGGAAGCAGAAGTGATGGTAAAAATTAGCAGAATTTATAGAATTAATAGTTGTCTTAATATTCATTCTGAAATTTGTCCTGATTTATCTAAATGTGCTTCTTGCCCAAATAATAGTTGTCTTTCTTAATATTCATTCTGAATTTGTCTGGACCAGCACAATTTTAACAAGTGTTATTATACCAAAGAAATAGATATGGATTATTTATGCTTATTTTTTTTATGTTATGTGATTAGAACACAGCACATAACAAAATATTCTGATTACTTAAAACCATACACACATAGGCTGTTATTAAGAACCCTTGGCTCCTTCACAGTGTTAGATCATGCCTCCATGCCAGATAATTAAGATCCAGCCCCAGATGCCAGATCCTGTCAGAAAATATTCATTTTGTCTGGTAAAAGAACAACTATTCAGCAAAATTGCCTAATACCCAAAACCCGTTAACAGCAAGTCTCGTCTGTTACCCAAAATAACCAAAACTCTGTTAACAGTCTTCTATCAGCCAAGAAGCTGACTGAGTAAAGCCAGTGAACAGCAGAATTAGGAGACGAAGTGATAATGATAAGAAAAAAAAAAAAGTTTATTGAATCATTTGAGTATGTCTCATCTGACCCTGAATTTCCATGAACATTCCCTCTTATTTCTTATTTATGAAGACAATCAGCCATTGAGACACACAGTTATAAGACTAAACAATAATGGAAAAATAATATATAAAAAACAACAATATAATGTAATATAAATGACTAATCAATTAATGAATAAATGAAATTAGTATACAGTATACATGGTTAAAATGATTATTATAAATAATTATATGATTAAATGCAATCATAAAACAATTAAATGATAAATTATTATGAATTAATAAATGAATGAAGAATACTATGACTATAAAGAGAAAAGAAATTAAAAACACAACTCAAATGTATGGTTGCTCTCTTGAAGCAACACACACAGTTTGCATTTGAGGATCCTCAGATCCTTCAAAAGTAGTGCAGTGATTCTTGAAACTTAATTAAAAACCTGCACATTGAGAAATATACATTATATCCAGGTTTTTTCTGGGATTTTTTTAATAAAATATTTTTTATGATGATATATTATCAAATGGATGGATGATAACAAAACATACAAAGTCAGTTCTATTCTACCATCAAGTTTTAGACATTTCTAAAGCAAAAAGTAGATTACCTTGTACCAGCAAGGAATACAGCTGCAAAAATTTAGTATTTTTGTGTACCTATTACATTCTTTCATTTTCCATCTTTACTTTATTATTTTAATTTCCATTGTTATCATAACATAACCCAAATGGCATCCACCAAACAAATGCTAAGATCGTGGTTTGCATGTATTGTTCTTGACCTTAATTTTTACCTTAACATAGACTCACTTTCATTAGCTGGCAGAAGCTGAAAATCATAATAAAAAACATCCTTTAGTTACAAGTTTCTCAAATTAAACTGAACATGCTGCTAAATGCCCTATTACTTGTACATTTTTAATTGTTAATACTTTAAAACACAGTGTACGCACATGGAGTAGGAGAGTATTTACTCTGTGATGTCTCGTCCTGAACAAAAATAAAGACACAGTTAGTAAACGCTACAGAAACACAAAACTGTGTATGTGAATGTTTAAACTGAATTAGATGGAATGAACTGGACTAAACAGATCGTTTACCAGCAGCTCGTCTCTTCCTCCATATGATGAGTGCAGTTATGATGAGAACAACCACACACATGAACACCAGCACACTGATAACTACAGACTTCGTAGATGATCCTGGGTCAGATTCAGCCACATCTGAAATTAAGGTAAGATAAATGAAACTGGAGTTATGATGAGAACAAATATATATATAATATATATTATATATGATATATATATATTTATATAATTTTTTTTTTACCTTATTCAAAGTAGACCTGTTTTAATTCATTTTGATTACTAAATGTACTGTTTGATTTGGTTTTAATGTACTCAAAAGCTGCATGTCTTGAATGTTTGTTAGTTTTTCTTTACCAAATGTAAAGTCCAGTTTGGTTTCTAAATTGAGGTGCTTCATTGTGCAGTTGTATTTATGTTCCTCACGTAGCTCTTCTCTACTGTTCACCAAACTCTTCCTCATCTGGTAAGTTCCGTCTCCGTTGGGCAGAATCTGTCCTCCTGTGATCAGATCATCTTCCACAGGCTGACCATCTCTGAACAGGGTCAGGTTAATGTGACGGGGGTAAAAACCAGTGGCCAGACAGCTGATCTGAAGCCCTTGAGAGTCTGTGAGTGTCTTCTTCATGAGTCTGACTCTGGGCTTCACTACATAAAAGTGATACTGTTGTAAAACTGTTAAGTCTATTATATTACTTTAGTTATTAATTTATATAATTTATGGTAATCATGATTCATAAAGCAATCAATGGCAAAGGTATTTTATGTCAGCACTGCTGACTGGTCCATACTGAGGTTAATCAGGATAAGTCACTCACCTTTTCTCATGACATTGTTCTTTTCCATGTTCAGGTACCTCCGCAAGGTTTTAATACAAATAGGGTGATAAACATTTTGAAGAACAAACTTTACATGAAGCTGTTTTCCTTGCTCCCATGCTATTCCCCATTGCATTGTGTTGTGGATTTCATTTTTTTCCATGTCAAATGTGAGATCCCCAATATTTTGTCCATCAAAAGCATCACAAGACTTAAATAAACCTGGTTCATCATTGTTCGATAATTCACATCCAACAATTCTCTGAGTAACATGTACACCTGTATGTGAATGGAAAGAAATTCAACTAAAAACTACTGGCCTTCACTGACATAGCACAATATAAGATGCAGTGAAAATATTTTGTGTGGTATTAATTAATTGTTGCTTAGACTAACCTGTGTGATCTGTGTGATTAAATCGATCCTTACAATATAATTCCCAATTTTTCAGGTTGTTATATATATATTGAAATACAACACCAGCATCCCTTTGCTCTTCATCATAATATTTTGATTCACTGTGAGAGCGATAGACAGTTTTCCACGTGATTGAGTCATAATATGCTATTTGCACATCATCCAACATCAACACAACACTGAACTCAGGAAATGGCGTTTGTCCATCTATGTATGTTGCCAAAGCCATCAGTGAGTGAGAACCTGTGAATACACAAGGACAAGCATTCAATATTAGCGTGACCTCAAATTATACCATTACATATGTACATTCCTGATCAGATCTGTAAAGAAATACAATAAATAGATAAGTAATTTTTTTTTTATTGTATAGTGCTTTTCAGAGTCCTTATTGTTTCAAAACAGATTTGCAGTACCCCCTGACAGTGATCTCTGCAGGTTGTTTGATGTGTGGATGATCTGTGGTTTGTATTTCTGGATTCCTGTGTAATAGCTGTGTACATTTTACAGTGTTAGTTTTATAGTAGTTTTCACTTAATACGTGAATATCTGTGCTGACCTAAGCTGTCAATAGGATTTAATATGCTGGCATTCAAAACCATTTATGACCATAAACATCAAACAGCTGAAACTGTGTGAGGTATCAGACAGTACACTATCCTACCTGCTCTGACGAATGTCAAGCATGACAACAAATACACAAGCTCAAACATTTTTTCAATAAATAATCTCGTGTTGGGTCCGATATCCCCCAAACTTCCTTCTTCTACTTTTACTCTTCTTCTTTTTCTTTTACTTAGGTTGCCTATATTGCATTCTGTGTCCATATCGCCACCTACTTTTATTGTTATGGATGTTTATTTAACATCAATTTATTTTTTCCTCTATTCCTACTCTTTCCTTGTAATTCATTTATTTATATATTTGTTTTCAAACATTTTATAGATATATATTGTTGCATCTATGCCTTGTAAAAAAAAAATCAATTGCTAAAATGTTCAAAAAAGCATCTATGACATCTATGTTAAAATCTGTCATATACAGCCAATAAAATATTGAAATAGACGTCACCATTTTTCTCAGTAAATATATTTCTAAAGGTGCTGAAAAAAAATCAATTGCATGGATGATCAGCAAGAATGGACATTTCAGCAAGACGATGACCATTGGTTTCAGAGAAAGAAAATAAAGGGCTTCAGAAAACGGCCAATCCCCAGTGCAAGGTGAATGGAGCTTGGAAGCGCCCATTCTGTTTACTTTGGTGGTATGGATACTAACAACTTGAACGTCTCCTTTTGTGTTCCACAAAAGAAAAAAAAAAGTCATACAGTATGGGACTGAAACGACATGTGGTTGAGTAAATGATGGCAGACTGTTAAACTAAGTACGTCTTCTAAATTACATGTACTGTACACTAAAATTAAACGTCTAAAATTAAGTTGAGTGTTCCCTCTATTACACTGGAAAGCAAACTAAAGATGTAGACATCCAGTGTTACACAGTATTACACTGAATGCATTATATTGAGTAACTCCTTCCCAGGACAAACTTCCAGAACATAATTTAGGATTGATTACACTGCTGCTTCTAGTGAGTACTGAATGTTTGTAAAATATTTTTTTAATTTATATATTCATCATAAAATGCTATATCTAGATTAAATATTACCAAAAGAAGTGTTAATATTCAATTTATATTACTATGTATAATAGAGCGTGGCATCAAATGACAAAAAACATAATAATAAAATAAAAATAAATAATATATATTTTTAATTGTAGCTTCAGGAAGGACAGAAAACACTAGTGAAACAAAGGTAGGTTGGCTCTATATTAATATCGTGTTAACTGAGTTGATTATCTGAACATGCTCTCCCTGAACTTTGTTACTAAAACATAATTTCAAAAATATGCAAGACAATAATATTTGTATGAAATGAATAATGTATGAAAATGAACAGCAGATATATTCATTTTGTCCTTTCTGCAAATGTCTCACCAGAGACTCCAATAAGAGAGTCATTCATTCAGATGAGGCAATCAAATATTGCGATTTTATAGAAGACAAAATACTGTAAGTAATACTTTGGATTTGGACCAGTGCTGTCCCAGTCTCTGAGAACTGGTCTGCATCTCTTCTAGGGCTGCTATCTGTCTCGTAAAATACAGGATTGTAGAAGATGAAATGTTGATCAATTTGGCCCATATTTTCATACTCTGAAATTGTCCAGGAACACCTTCTCCTCTTGTTGAGATTTAACAGCAAGAAAGCCTTGCAAAATGCCTATTTCCTAGTAAGCAGTTAATAACCATATCATATCACACTTCACTAGTGTGCCAGGGTATATGAGATGGGTGTTCACTAGTTCTGGTGAGACTAGGCTAGACTTTTTTTAATGTTTGTTCTTGTAAAATACAAATATAATTGTATCCATTTGTATCTTTCAGATGAAAGAAAATGATTGAATTATTTATTGTGAACTGAGGCAAGCTCAATTTCAGTATCAGAAAATGTCATTATCATAAAATCTAAATGGCATCCAACAAGCAAATTAAATTAAATTAAGTTTTGCATGTATTTTCTTGACTAAATAGACTCAATTTTCATGTTTCATCTTGCATGGAAGCTGAAAAAAAGGAAATAATATTTTGGTTATCATTTATAGGATGTGCAAAATTAACCTAAAAATGATGTTATAAAACACAGCATACTCACATGAAGTAGAGAAGTATTTACACTGTGATGCCTCAGAATCTCGTCCTGCATAAGAATGAGGAAGTTAAACCAGTATAAACAGAGAGTAGCATCAACGTGGAACTGAATATGGTGTTAGAAAAAGTGACTCTAAAGGAACTGATGTTTGGTTCCTAACTGAGCATTAGATGTAATAAACTGAACTAAACAGAACATTTACCAGCAGCTCGTCTCTTCCTCCATATGATGAGTGCAGTTATGATGAAAACAACCACACACATGAACACCAGCACACTGAAAACTACAAACTGACTGAAGGATCCTGGGTCAGATTCAGCCACATCTGAAACTAGGGTGATAAATAAATAAATAAACGAGATGCACACAGATACAGTTTTGTTATTAAACCTGATATCTACTTTAAAATTGCAATTTTTTTTTTTTTTTTACCAAATGTAAAGTCCAGTTTGTTGTCCAGACTGAGGTGCTTCATTGTGCAGTTGTATTCATGTTCCTCACGTAGCTCTTCTTCACTGATCACCAAACTCTTCCTCATCTGGTAAGTTCCGTCTCCGTTGGGCAGAATCTCTCCTCCTGTGATCTGATTATCTTCCACAGGCTGACCATCTCTGAACAGGGTCAGGTTAATGTGACGGGGGTAAAAACCAGTGGCCAGACAGCTGATCTGAAGCCCTTCAGAGTCTGAGAGCATCTTCCTCATGAGTCTGACTCTGGGTTTAACTATACAGAGAAGAATATAGAAAAATACACAGTCTTACTGTCACACCAAGCCACACTACAGCTTTGTGTATAAAGATCAGAGTGGTTCTCTCACCTTTTCTCATCACATTGTTCTTTTTCACTTGCAGGTAACTCTGCAAAACTTTAATGCAAACAGGATGATATACGTTTTTATATAAAAATTTCATATGAGCAAATTGTAAATTGTCCCACAATATCCATGGCAATTCAATTTGGAAATGATTTTTCTCCTCGTTGAAAATGAACTCCTCTTTATTTTTTTGATCAAATGCATCCCATGTCTGAAGTGGACCTGGTTTATCATCATTCAATAATTCACATCCAGCAAGTCTCTGGTGAACATGTACACCTTTAGAAGGATAAGAACACAGCCAACACTTTTTTTAGATTTCTATACTCGGTTATTATTATTATTTATTTTTTTTTGACCTTGGATACGGGTAGCCCAGCCGGCACATGACCTACCTTCAACGTAGAAATATGGTTGAAATAAGGTCAGTTGTTGTATTAACGTTGAAACAACGTTGATATGTACAACGTTTGAAGCTCAATGGTTGAAAAACAGCCGGCACGTGACCAACCTTCAACGCTGAAATATGGTTAAAATAATCACAGTTGTTGTTTCAACGTTGAAAAATGTTTAGTGCTAAATGGTTGAAAAAGGTTATTAAAAACACTTGTAAATCAACATAATTTTTTTAAATAAGATCTGTATGTTGAATCTACTTAATGTCTTCAACAGCATACAAATTTATGTCTGCCTTTTAAATTATTAATATTAAATTACTTAAGATTATTATTATTATTTTAATAGCATTTTACAATATTTTAATCATGATACCTATTCTAAAATCTGAAAGTATATGTTAAATATTATCATCAACAACAATCATTTACTTTATTGCTTTGATCATGATTGGTTAATCTGGCTGTCATCCAGGAACTGGCTGTTGAAACTGTTCGCGCCTTTCTAAATTTGAAAATATGACCGTTAAAGTATAACAGAGGATTCAGCGTCACAATATCAACGTTGATCCAATTTGCAAAATCGAAAGGTAATTCAACGTTGATTCAACCATGGTACCTGACGTTGTTTCAACGTTGAAATGTCGGCTGGGAGTATTGGCATTAGTAAACGTGATTTGCATTACCGTCAAAATTTATATGCACGCTCACCGTCTGTGAAATTTAGGTGCTCCTTAAGATAAAATGCTCGACCTTTCATGTCGTTGTACATATCACGAAATATGACACCAGCATCACTTTTCTCTTCGTCGTAGTGTTTTGAATCATCATAAGAGCGAGCTCGCCGTGTGATCGAGTCATAGTACATCACTTGAAGATCATCCAGCATCACTACGGCGCTGAGCTCTGGAAATGGTGTCTGTCCGATTATATATGTTGCGAACGCCATCAGTGAGTGGGAACCTTTGCAAAGGAACTCTGGAAATGGTGTCTGTCCGATTATATATGTTGCGAACGCCATCAGTGAGTGGCCGGGCTTCGGGCCAGTTTTTCACGTTATAGCTCACATGCGGGCCGGGCCTCTGTCCTTTTTTTGTGTATCCTTCTATTTATATTTTTAGACATTAAATAAAAAAAAGAGAAGTTGACGTCGACGATAGAAAAACAAACATAGAAGAAACGACATTTCATAACCTCATACCATTCATAATCTGATAATTCCACCCGGTTATAATTAAACTGACATACTGACATGACAGTCTCACACACGCACGCGCGCACGCACGCTTTTCCGTCAGCGCGACCCACGATTATACTTCACTTATATCCACTTACTGTAGTAGTAGCTATTAGAGGCCTCTAAAGTAATGTAAATGTAAACAGCACGAGACCCTGCTAACCGCAACTGTCAAGATTGGCTCGCTCTGTGTTTAGTGTCCCGTCAGCAGCAGCAGCGAACGTGTCTTCAGCGCAGCGGGAAGAGTGATAGAAGAGAGGAGGACTGGGTTAAAACCTTCCACTCTGGAGGCTATTCTTTTTCTCCCACGATGCTCTGTAAGAGACTGTTCTAACTTTTCATTTGACTGGACTTTATTTTCGTTTAACTGTTGGAAACTAATGGAAAAAAGAATGGACATATTCTGTGGTGCATTTTTTGAGGTAAGATAACCTGCAAGTTTGTTTTTAATTAATTTAATTTGTTTAGATTGTAGGCTATTTCTCATTTCGTTTGCGAGTATTTAAATTTTTTTTTTTTTTTACTCACTGTGGTTAAATAAATAAACATTTATTAAACTGTCTGTGTGATATGCTTGAAGTGTTTTTATATATGGATTTTATTGTAGCCAAGTAAAGTAGGCTTAGCGTTAAATTTGAGAGGTTTAATTGATTAAATATGTTTTAGGCTACTCGCTGTCGGCTCGGCTGTTTAACGTTAATCGTCATTTAAAAAAAAATGCTCCAAACATTTTTCTAAATCAACTTGATAAGAAAATAAAAAAAAACATAACACAAAACTGACCCATTTTTTTATTGTTGCAAATAGGGCAGGCTTCCGCTGTGTAATAAAATAAATAAATAAATAAATAAAAAACGGGCTTGTGTCGAACTCGGGCTGATAATTCTGATGAGCTGTCGGACACGGGTCGGGCTAGGGCCTGAGCGTCTCGGGCCAGGGCCGGGCTCGGGCTCTATTGCAAAGCAGTAATATTATGGTGTCATATGAGACATTTCGTGATAAACGAGAATAAACTCGGCAAACTCTACGGCTTTCGCTTTTACCTAGTTTCACTTCCGAGAAGGCTTTTTCATATGAATAAAATGGCAAAATGTAAAAAGATGATTTGAACACATCTTGCGGCTATATTGTTGCACAAGTTTCACTATTTTGTGATGAAATGCTTCTAAACGTTTTCTACTTTTAGTAGATCACATAGCCTGTACTATTATCTACGGCGAATGGTTAAAAGCACATCTGTTAAAGCACAAGAACATCTGTAATCTGACTTACCTGCTCTAACCGCTGATAAATATGACAACAGATATACATAAACGAGCATTTTCTGTGTACAGTAGTGTGTTTTCTCGAACCAGCTTCAATAGCTAACGCCTGTCTGGAATTTCCCTATGACCGCTGAGGGCACGAGTTCTATTCATACTGAGATCTGGGTCTCGTGCATTTTTATGTCACAATCTTTAAACACTCAGTGCGAATAGCAATTGCAAAAACTCATATTAATTATTACTGCATTTTTTTCATTGTTCTCACTTTGCAGTTCCTACTCATAGCCATAGTCTATTCATTTTTAACCATTGTTCCAAAGTTGTGCAAGTTCATGACTGAAATTCCAAGTCTTGTTTATTTTAAACTTGACATTTTCTGATTTGACAGATGAGTCCATACATAGCCTACAGTTTTGGTTATTCTGAATATCAAAGAAAAGTAGAAAAGGCAGCACATTGAAAAAAAAGTACAATATGAATAGTAGCATACATATGCATAAATAGTAAAAAAAAAAATTGTACAAAAGTACATGAAACATTCTGATGGTAATTGACATTTAGGCCTTGTTTAGACGGAATGAAAAGCATTAAAAACAGTTTTTTATCATTCACATATACAGTTTTCTAGCTAGTCAAACAACACTATTGTAGCAACATGCATCACACATAATAACTGGACACGT
Organism: Cyprinus carpio; assembly: GCF_018340385.1. NCBI lineage: Eukaryota > Metazoa > Chordata > Actinopteri > Cypriniformes > Cyprinidae > Cyprinus > Cyprinus carpio. The sequence goes on along the minus strand of NC_056604.1, from coordinate 16,759,929 downwards.
GTTTATAGAAATGATGAGAAGACAAAAATAATGTGGGAAATGAATCTGACAGTGCAAAATTTGAATTTATATTTATTGGCTTGCCACAGTGAATTGGGATAAGGCATGAAGATGAATTTGGACACTTGTTTTTATGTACTTGCTCAATTTTCTTTAAAAAAATCACATTAAGGGTCTGTATTTGAAATTCAATCATGAGTACCAATAGCAGCTATGAATATTGAATATGAATATATGAATATCCCAATAATAGATATTAAGTTTTTACGTTAATATGTTATTTGTATTTTTAACGTTAATCACTGACCACATGCAGATACACTTTTGGAAGAAGTCTAGTGTCCTTGTGTAACTGTAATGTTGACTGACAGGCTATACATCCACTTGTGCATAAAATCTTATATGTGGTTTAATGTTGACTTAAAATGTTAGGAATTCGAGAGAGGAAAATGAAGCCATGTCAAGTCAACAAACACAAAACAAACACAACAAAATGGTTTACAGGCTATTCATACGAGCACATTTAAATGAAAGGATTTACACTTTCACTAAATTGGTACACTACTCCACACAGCCCCCTACCCACTGTTAAAGAAGAACTGGTTTACTAGCTGCTAAAATGATGCATACTAAACTAAAGTCAAATGTGAGATTTTAATATATCCATCTCACTAGAAAGCTACTGAAATACATTTACGAGTTAAATGTAGGATTGATTATGCTTATATAAAAGGTCTATGTTTTCAATTGGATTAATGTTTTGCCCATACAAATGAGTAAAACTGCAAAATAAAAACAAAAAAAAAAAACACCTGTGATACAGTATCTCCTTCATCCCCACAACAGTATCAGAAATGTCCAGCCATGACACTGTGTAGCACCAAAACATGACTTAAAGGGATACTCCACCCCAAAATGAAAATTTTGTCATTAATCACTTACCCCCATGTCGTTCCAAACCTGTAAAAGCTACGTTCATCTTTGGAACACAATTTAAGATATTTTGGATGAAAACCAGGAGGCCTGTGACAGTCAGAATACAGAATACTCCATCTGCCATCCGACGTGCAATCTGGGTTATATGAAGCAACGGGAACATTTTTTGTAAGCGAAGAAAACAAAAATAACAACTTTTTTCAATAATTCATTCATCAACAGTCTCCTCTGTGTCTCTCCATATCACCGTATGCTCTTCTGTATCAGCCGCACCACAAGTATACGCTGTTTTATTTCAAATCAAAGCTAAATACACGTAGAAACAGCGCATCCTTGTGGTGCGGCTGATACAGAAGAGCATACGCAGCGAATTTTGGGGTGGAGTATCCCTACAATTAAGGCGCCATCACGTGACCACCACTTTTTACAGTGTCAGGTTTTTCTTCAGTATGGATTTGTTGCTTTCGTTTCAAGTAGGTTGCTTTGGAAATAGGTTTACGGATATGAAATCTCTTGTGCGATCTTAAATTGCACAGCCATTTAAATCTCTTTTTACACAAAGAACACAAATAGGGTCTCTTGTCTGCGTGACTTTTCAGGTGTATCTCTAAGTGTGATGGCAAAATAAATTTTTTATTACATTGATCACAATTAAACGGCCTTAGTCCAGAGTGAATGCGCAGATGATTTTTGAAATTGCTTGTTTTTGCAAACTTCTTGCCACATTCAGAACACTGGGATTTCTCTCCAAAATGAGTTTGCAAATGACTTTTCAGCTGTCTTAGATAGGCGAAACTCTTCTCACACTGAACACACATGTAAGGCCGGTCTCCAGTGTGAAGCCTCATGTGAGCCGTAAGGTTTCCTTTAAGTGCGAAACTTTTACCACAAGGACAGGAGAAAGGCTTTTCTCCAGTGTGAATTCGCATGTGAATCTGAAGTTTAGATTTGCTTTCGCAAATCCTTCCACAGTGATGGCACGTAAAAGGCTTCTCATTGGTGTGAACACTTCTCATGTGACCATTAAGAAGTCCTTTATATCTGAAACTCATTCCACAATGATGGCAGCTGAAGGGCTTTTCTCCAGTGTGAAGCCTCATGTGATAATTAAGGAGACCTTTATGTATGAAACTCTTTCCACACTGAGGGCAAGAGAAAGGCTTTTCTCCTGTGTGAACTTGTATGTGAATTTTAAGGTTTGATTTGCTTTCACAAATCCTTCCACAGTAATGGCACACGAAAGGCTTCTCCTCTGTGTGAATGTATCTTATGTGACGACTAAGTTGTCCTTCAAGAATGAAACTCTTTCCACACTGAAGGCAGGTGAAAGGCCTTTCTCCAGTGTGAAGTCTCATGTGGTAATTAAGGGATGTTTCGTGTTTTAGACACTTTCCACATTGATGGCACTTGAAAGGCTTTTCCTCAATGTGACATCTCATATGTGCCTTTAGGTTGTTTTTTATTTGGAACCCCTTTCCACATTGCTGGCACTTGAAGGGCTTCTCTCCAGAGTGAATTATCACATGCCTGTTAAGGCGTTCTATGTCTTTGAAACTTTTTCCACACTGATGGCAAATAAAATGGCTCTCTCTTAAGTGAATTCTCTTGTGTAAATTAAGGGTTACCTTATGTATGAAACTCTTTCCACACTGATCGCATTTGAAAGGTCTTTCTCCAGTGTGAATCCTCATGTGATCCTTTAAGGTTTTGCTTCGTATGTAACTCTTTCCACACTGATCACACTTAAAAGGTCTTTCTCCAGTGTGAATCCTCATGTGATCCTTTAATGTCTTGCTTCGTGTGTAACTCTTTCCACACTGATTGCATGTGAAAGGCTTCTCTCCGGTGTGAATTCTCATGTGGTTTTTAAGGCTTCCGTTCGTAGTGAAAATGTTCCCACACTGTGGGCAGGTGAAAGGGCACTGTACATTGTGCATTAACTCGTGTTTTTTAAGGCTTTTTTCATAAGTGAAATTCCTGCCACATTGAGGGCAGATGTAACAGTTTTTAAAACTTTTCTTTCGAGATTTGTTTTGAGAGGGCTCCTTTTCAGTCTGCGAGCAAATTTTTTCTCCGTGACGTTTATCATATGGATCTTCCTCCTCCATATCATACAGTTCTTGACTTTCCACTTTCATCACCACCAGGTCTAAGGTGGAAAAAAGAAAAATACAAGTTAACTCAGTTAAATGGCACAAAGTAACTAACATCAAACTGCTATATTTATTCAGTCTACTGAAGGCTAATTCTCCCATTATCATATTAATGCCAAATAAGCAAGTCTAGATACCTGCAACAGTTATTTTATGACCATTTAGATCACTGATGAAAGGATTTTTGGATTCTAAATAAATTGCTATTACTTGTAAGCATAATGTGCTATTATAAAATCAAATAACTCTTTTTTTATTATAAAGCTAAAGTGGTATACAGCATGTAAATCAGTGTTGGGGAGTAACTAGTAACATGTAACGGAATTACGTAATTTAATTACAAAATAAATGTACCTGTAATCTGTTACAGTGACTGAGAAAACAAACTGTAATTAAATTACAATTACTTATGAAAATTTTAATGATTACAAAGGGGAATACATCTGAATTTTTTCACTTGCACACACCCACGTGCGATTTAACTGACTTCTTTCATAAATTGCATTGACTGCTCTAAATTATGACACACCAATGTTTCAGGATTTTAGAAAACAAAATAGGACACATGCTTATTCAATAACTGTTTCATTTCCTATCTGGGCTTATGTATATTATTTATTTTTTAAGATTAACTGTTTTTTCCAAAGCATTGTTAAATGTCAGTGTTTCATAGCTATGCAAATTGAGGTGCTAAAGTCCGTGGTTTTGTAGTGGTTGTGCTTTCAATTCAATTATTATACTCTAAATTCAAGTCATGAAAGGATTTTGAAAGTCTTACAGTAATCAGTGTTGAGTGCTACTGTTAGGTTAACCCTTCCTTGTTTACATGTTTGAAAATGATTAACAGTTGAAAACATTAGAAGTTTAGAAAAGTAATCAAATGTAATCAGTTACATTACTTTAATAAAGTAACTGAAATAGTTACACTACTTATTACATTTTAAACAAGGTAACTTGTAATCTGTAACCTATTACATTTACAAAGTAACCTTCCCAACGCTGATGTAAATTTACATATCTCTTGTACAGTCGTGGCCAAAAGTTTTGAGAATTACATAAATATTGGAAATTGGAAAAGTTGCTGCTTAAGTTTTTATAATAGCAATTTGCATATACTCCAGAATGTTATGAAGAGTGATCAGATGAATTGCATAGTCCTTCTTTGCCATGAAAATTAACTTAATCCCAAATCCCAACCCTTTCCACTGCATTTCATTGCTGTCATTAAAGGACCTGCTGAGATCATTTCAGTAATCATCTTGTTAACTCAGGTGAGAATGTTGACGAGCACAAGGCTGGAGATCATTATGTCAGGCTGATTGGGTTAGAATGGCAGACTTGACTTGTTAAAAGGAGGGTGATGCTTGAAATCATTGTTCTTCCATTGTTAACCATGGTGACCTGCAAAGAAACGCGTGCAGCCATCATTGCAGTGCATAAAAATGGCTTCACAAGCAAGGATATTGTGGCTACTAAGATTGCACCTAAATCAACAATTTATAGGTTCATCAAGAACTTCAAGGAAAGAGGTTCAATTCTTGTAAAGAAGGCTTCAGGGCGTCCAAGAAAGTCCAGCAAGCGCCAGGATCGTCTCCTAAAGAGGATTCAGCTGCGGGATCGGAGTGCCACCAGTGCAGAGCTTTCTCAGGAATGGCAGCAGGCAGGTGTGAGCGCATCTGCACGCACAGTGAGGCGAAGACTTTTGGAAGATGGCCTGGTGTCAAGAAGGGCAGCAAAGAAGCGACTTCTCTCCAAAAAAAAACATCAGGGACAGATTGATCTTCTGCAGAAAGTATAGTGAATGGACTGCCGAGGACTGGGGCAAAGTCATATTCTCCGATGAAGCCCCTTTCCGATTGTTTGGGGCATCTGGAAAAAGGCTTGTCCGGAGAAGAAAAGGTGAGCGCTACCATCAGTCCTGTGTCATGCCAACAGTAAAGCATCCTGACACCATTCATGTGTGGGGTTGCTTCTCATCCAAGGGAGTGGGCTCACTCACAATTCTGCCCAAAAACACAGCCATGAATAAAGAATGGTACCAAAACACCCTCCAACAGCAACTTCTTCCAACAATCCAACAACAGTTTGGTGAAGAACAATGCATTTTCCAGCACGATGGAGCACCGTGGCTCGGGGACCAGAATGTTGAAATTTTGGGTCCATGGCCTGGAAACTCCCCAGATCTTAATCCCATTGAGAACTTGTGGTCAATCCTCAAGAGGTGGGTGGACAAACAAAAACCCACTAATTCTGACAAACTCCAAGAAGTTGTTATGAAAGAATGGGTTGCTATCAGTCAGGATTTGGCCCAGAAGTTGATTGAGAGCATGCCCAGTCGAATTGCAGAGGTCCTGAAAAAGAAGGGCCCACACTGCAAATACTGACTCTTTGCATAAATGTCATGTAATTGTCGATAAAAGCCTTTGAAACGTATGAAGTGCTTGTAATTATATTTCAGTACATCACAGAAACAACTGAAACAAAGATCTAAAAGCAGTTTAGCAGCAAACTTTTTGAAAACTAATATTTATGTAATTCTCAAACCTTTTGGCCACGACTGTACATCATGTATGTAAACCTACATTCCAATGTCTGGGGTGAATGATATGAATCACTCATTGATTTTCATTGAGCAGTCTGATTTCAAAGCTGTATTTAGTTGATGACAAACCAGTTTGACTTGAAAGGCATAAGAGTTAATTCTGCTCAGACAACAAGTGCAATATGACAACACATTACCTAAGCTATGCACTTTTAAGAAAAAACTGCAAAAAAATGTTCTAAAGGGCACCAGATTAAGGTTCTGCATCGTGCAGCAATACTTGTCATGAACACACTTGTTATAAGGTTCCATTCCTTTTAAATAATAGTTTAGTTTTATTAATATTAGTTTTAATTTATTAATATTATGAGTTTTTATCACTCTATCTGCCTGGTCTAAGGCCGTTTATACATTGCATCATCCTACGATTAAAAAAAAAAGACAGCAAGTTATGTAAATTATGTTTTTTATTGACATGGGAAATTATAGCAAAAATGACAATGCTCTAAAAAATCATTACATGAAAGCATAAAAATTACACGACATTTGAATGTAAATTAAATATAATAGAACAAATAGACACACAAATACAAATAGAAACAAAGGCAAAGTTCCAATTAAAACATTTTTTGCAGCTGCCTGTGATGTGTTCACATCCATCATTATGTGTATTTTTGTAAAAATGAGTGGCAGTTGATCTTTGCAGATGATGAGTCTGTGGGGTGTGACAGCATCTGTTTGGGTAGAAATACACAGCTGTCTTTAGAATCACACTCTTCTAGTTGTTTAAGTAAAATAAATTATGCCTAATTATGTCTCACAAACAATATGGACCATACATTCTGTATCTCTTACTTACCTGCGTAGTGGAGAATAGAAGAGAAGTATCATCAGCTGAACAGAACATGACACACTTACATGTGCTGTTAAAAAACTAAGAAAAAAGCACAGCATGATGAAGCAAGTTACAATTTGAAAATGAACATTTAAAGACATTTTGAAAAGGATATCAAGTACCTGCTGAGAGTATGTTGACAGTCTTGTTTAGCTGGATGGCTGAACTCCAGAAAATCGATAATGAGGTGGCTTTGAAATAATTTTTTTTTGACAGTTACAGATTTCTTTTTCTACTAAACACAATTAACCATTTCAGCATAAAATTGTTCTCTAAGATGATATGTTTCTAAATAGAACTATTACTATTTGTAAAGAACCTTTAAAGAACTACCTTTTTAAAGGGTATTAACATAAAACATTACATGGTAATTTTCCTGTCACCCCCCATGCTAGAAATTCCCCTAAAGAAAACAAAAGTTCAGCCAGCTGTGTACAGTAGACACAACCTGTAACATTAGTAACTTATGTTTACATGTAGCTGCAGAAATGAAGCTGAATTACATTAAACTGTGTTATGTTTAATATATGTTTGGCATTATGATCATTTAAATGATTGCAACATTTTTTTTCAAATTTATCATTAGTTTAAAGACCAACATTTAAAAAAACAATAACAAATGACAAATAAACCAGCAACTAATAAACCAACCTGTGTCATCCTCTGCATCTTCATTTTTCACTCTGAATGTTTCTGAAATGCTCACGTCTTCGATCTCCTCTTTAATAAATGCCATCTTGATAATAGTATGTCACACAGATTTCAGATGTTCTCAGTTTCTTGCTCCTGTATGTTTGGACATTTTGTATCGTTTAATATGAGGAAAACAATTAACAGACAGAAATACAAATCCGAATCTAATATGTTATTTACATATGAATGAATGCGCTACACTCATAAATATTGGGCCATTACGAGACAAACGATCAGGGTTCGTCTAACGCCTTAGTTCAGTTTTCAGACACAAAAAGAGAATAATAAAAAGGCTGTAATGTAATTAAATAATTTCTGATGTCAAGATTTTGAAGATTAAAATTGAATGACAGGAGAGAACACGGTATTTGCCTATTAACTGAAAACGTAACTGTAAAGCGTTACACGGCACCTCACATCATCCATTCATTTCACATTACTTGTAAAATCCACATATCGATTGATCGATTCGTATCGATTTCATCACCTTGAATACTTAAGCGTGATAAAACTCAAACCTTTGTTGAGCCAGAGGAGAGCGGTCCAGCCATGTGATGTCACTGACGGATCAAAATAAAAGTCCCGTTCACACGCTGCCTAAAATCATAGACAGTGCATGAAAATGTATACATAAAATAAAATAAAAAAATACAAATTAAATATGTCAAAGAAATTAAGAGTCAAATTCAAAGTCTATGCTTGGTAAAATACATATTTAAATATGTTGTCCACTATTGTGCTGAAACATCAAAAACTACCAATAAAAGCGTGAGTAGCCTACAGCATCTCAAACGCAAGATTCTGTCTAACTGCAAAAATAAATAAATAAATTACTGAATTTTAGGTTCAGAAACCATGCACTGTTACATAAACTTTCTTTATCAGTAAATCACTTCATGCTGCGATTCAGGTTTGGTCTAAACTTAAGGGCAACAGAACACACAGAACACACAACAGAACAGCCTATACAACATTGAATGTCCCTTTTTTTTCTTATTCATTCCATGTTTGCAGTTCCACTTACCATTATTCCAGTTTATGGTAAAAAAAAAAAAAAAAAATGTTTATGGTCTTGTTTATTGTAAACTCCTGACTTGTTTTTCTGACCAGATGTGTCCAGTTTTCCAGCGGTGGATGAAGTACCCTACCTGAAAGCCACACTAAAGTAAAATCAGATATCTTACCAGAAAATGACTTTGGTAGAAGTTGAAGTCGCCGTTTAGAATATTACTTGAGTAAAAGTTTTAATGTGATATTTATTGTACTTTAGTATGAAATGTAAACTTAAGTATTGAAAGTACATGTAAACGCAAAATGGAAAAAAGCAAATAAACTCAGATGGGACATGGATGCATTTAACCTGCAGTTACAAATGCATAAGTAAGCTAAATGTTTTTTTTGGTTTTTTTTAAGCATAAATGTTGAAAGCCAGGCAATTTGAAATGATTTAAAACATTAAAAAAAAAAGTTGAAATGTAAAATTAACACCGCCAGATGGCAGCAAGTCGCTGTTAATGAGGGAGACATTGAGATTCAACCCATTCATTCAAGAACAGAACATTTCACTGAATCATTCAGCCCATTCCTTCAAAAATGTAAGTTACTTAATGCTAACTTTAAACTTGTATAAAATCAATATTACATTTGTTATCATGCTGATATCTGGAGAAAAAAAAGCACTCTTCATGAATCGAGATTAACTAAATGATATAAATATAAAAGGCATACAGGGGAATTTTTGCCGCCAGTAATTTAGAATGTCTTGAATTTTGATGATTCTAAATGCGTGGGGGAAATGAATCGGAGTATACATTTAATTAATGAAGCATTATTACTTAGTTACATCACACACTGCAGTTTTCATTATTTTGGTCAGATATTAAAGAAAAGTAACAAAGAAAAGGCAGTGCATTGAGAAAAAAAGTACATTACAAATAGTTGCCTCTCACACACACATACACAATAATGTAAGAACAGAATTTCCTGAATTTTATTTATTTTGTTTATCACAGTGACTTGGGACAAGAAACAAAAAGCAGAAGCTTTGCATTACACAATTAAGGCACCATCACACAACCACCACAAAAGTCCCCTTTCATGATGCTGAAACTTATCAGGCTTTTTTCCAGTATGGATTTGTTGCTTTTGTTTTAAGTAGCTTGCTCTGGTCATAGGATTCACATGGATATGAAATCTCTCGTGCAAATTACAGAGCCATTTAAATTTCTTTCTACACAAAGAACACAAACAGGGTCTCTTGTTTGCGTGACTTTTCAGCTGTATCTTTAAGTGTGAGTTTTAAGTTTTTTTTATTACATTGATCACAACTAAACAGCCTTATGATTTTTAAAATCGCTCTTTTTTTGTAAACCTCTTGCCACATTCAGAACACTGCGATTTCTCTCAAGAATGAGTTTGCATATGACTTTTCAGCTGTCCTGGATAAACGAAACTCTCCTCACAGTGAAGACACGTGTACGGCTTCTCTCCAGTGTGAATTCTCATGTGAGTCTTAAGGCTTCCGCTAAATGTGAAACTCTTTCCACAATGAGGGCAGGAGAACGGCTTTTCTCCAGTGTGAATTCGCAAGTGAACCTTAAGGTTTGCTTTGCATGTACAAATCCTTCCACAGTGACGGCACATGAAATGCTTCTTTCCTTTGTGAATATTTACATGCCTTTCAAGAAGTTTCTTGTCTATGAAACTCTTTCCACATAGTTGGCACTTAAAATCATTGTCTCTTTCGTGAATTTTCATGTGACTATTAAAGTGTCCTTTATGTATGAAACTCTTTCCACATTGAGAACAAGTGAAAGGCTTCTCTCCAGTGTGAGATCTCATGTGAGTCTTAAGGTTTCCTTTAAGTGTGTAACTCTTTCCACACTGCGAGCAGGAGAAAGGCCTCTCTTTGGTGTGAGTATTTTCATGCAGTTTCAGTTGTGTTTTGTCTGTGAAACTCGTTCCACATTGACGGCATTTTAAACTCTTCTCTCTCATGTGAATTCTCATGTGATCTTTAAGGTGTCCTTTATGTATTAAACCCTTTCCGCATTGAGGGCAGGTGAAACGTCTTTCTCCAGTGTGAAGTTTCATGTGGTAATTGAGGGATTCTTCATGTTTTAAACACTTTCCACACTGTTGGCATTTAAAAAGCTTCTCCTCTGTATGAGATATCATGTGTCTCTTGAGGATCTTTTTTATTTGGAACCCCTTTCCACACTGGTGGCACTTGAAGGGCTTCTCTCCAGCATGAATTATCACATGCTTGTTAAGGTCTTCTGAAGACATGAAACGTTTCCCACACAGATGACATATAAAGCAGTTCTCCGAGTGAATTCTCATGTGAAAATTAAAGGTGTATTTACGTATGAAACTCTTTCCACACTGATCACATGTGAAAGGTCTTTCTCCAGTGTGGATTCTCATGTGATCCTTTAAGGTCTTGCTTCGAGTGAAACTCTTGCCACACTGATCACATGTGAAAGGATTCTCTCCATTGTGAATTCGTATGTGGACTTTAAGGCTTCCTGCAGAACCG